>NC_090810.1:22500-42500 GCF_036512215.1 Solanum lycopersicum | reverse complement strand
AGGGTTTAGGGTTTAGGGTTTAGGGTTTAGGGTTTAGGGTTTAGGGTTTAGGGTTTAGGGTTTAGGGTTTAGGGTTTAGGGTTTAGGGTTTAGGGTTTAGGGTTTAGGGTTTAGGGTTTAGGGTTTAGGGTTTAGGGTTTAGGGTTTAGGGTTTAGGGTTTAGGGTTTAGGGTTTAGGGTTTAGGGTTTAGGGTTTAGGGTTTAGGGTTTAGGGTTTAGGGTTTAGGGTTTAGGGTTTAGGGTTTAGGGTTTAGGGTTTAGGGTTTAGGGTTTAGGGTTTAGGGTTTAGGGTTTAGGGTTTAGGGTTTAGGGTTTAGGGTTTAGGGTTTAGGGTTTAGGGTTTAGGGTTTAGGGTTTAGGGTTTAGGGTTTAGGGTTTAGGGTTTAGGGTTTAGGGTTTAGGGTTTAGGGTTTAGGGTTTAGGGTTTAGGGTTTAGGGTTTAGGGTTTAGGGTTTAGGGTTTAGGGTTTAGGGTTTAGGGTTTAGGGTTTAGGGTTTAGGGTTTAGGGTTTAGGGTTTAGGGTTTAGGGTTTAGGGTTTAGGGTTTAGGGTTTAGGGTTTAGGGTTTAGGGTTTAGGGTTTAGGGTTTAGGGTTTAGGGTTTAGGGTTTAGGGTTTAGGGTTTAGGGTTTAGGGTTTAGGGTTTAGGGTTTAGGGTTTAGGGTTTAGGGTTTAGGGTTTAGGGTTTAGGGTTTAGGGTTTAGGGTTTAGGGTTTAGGGTTTAGGGTTTAGGGTTTAGGGTTTAGGGTTTAGGGTTTAGGGTTTAGGGTTTAGGGTTTAGGGTTTAGGGTTTAGGGTTTAGGGTTTAGGGTTTAGGGTTTAGGGTTTAGGGTTTAGGGTTTAGGGTTTAGGGTTTAGGGTTTAGGGTTTAGGGTTTAGGGTTTAGGGTTTAGGGTTTAGGGTTTAGGGTTTAGGGTTTAGGGTTTAGGGTTTAGGGTTTAGGGTTTAGGGTTTAGGGTTTAGGGTTTAGGGTTTAGGGTTTAGGGTTTAGGGTTTAGGGTTTAGGGTTTAGGGTTTAGGGTTTAGGGTTTAGGGTTTAGGGTTTAGGGTTTAGGGTTTAGGGTTTAGGGTTTAGGGTTTAGGGTTTAGGGTTTAGGGTTTAGGGTTTAGGGTTTAGGGTTTAGGGTTTAGGGTTTAGGGTTTAGGGTTTAGGGTTTAGGGTTTAGGGTTTAGGGTTTAGGGTTTAGGGTTTAGGGTTTAGGGTTTAGGGTTTAGGGTTTAGGGTTTAGGGTTTAGGGTTTAGGGTTTAGGGTTTAGGGTTTAGGGTTTAGGGTTTAGGGTTTAGGGTTTAGGGTTTAGGGTTTAGGGTTTAGGGTTTAGGGTTTAGGGTTTAGGGTTTAGGGTTTAGGGTTTAGGGTTTAGGGTTTAGGGTTTAGGGTTTAGGGTTTAGGGTTTAGGGTTTAGGGTTTAGGGTTTAGGGTTTAGGGTTTAGGGTTTAGGGTTTAGGGTTTAGGGTTTAGGGTTTAGGGTTTAGGGTTTAGGGTTTAGGGTTTAGGGTTTAGGGTTTAGGGTTTAGGGTTTAGGGTTTAGGGTTTAGGGTTTAGGGTTTAGGGTTTAGGGTTTAGGGTTTAGGGTTTAGGGTTTAGGGTTTAGGGTTTAGGGTTTAGGGTTTAGGGTTTAGGGTTTAGGGTTTAGGGTTTAGGGTTTAGGGTTTAGGGTTTAGGGTTTAGGGTTTAGGGTTTAGGGTTTAGGGTTTAGGGTTTAGGGTTTAGGGTTTAGGGTTTAGGGTTTAGGGTTTAGGGTTTAGGGTTTAGGGTTTAGGGTTTAGGGTTTAGGGTTTAGGGTTTAGGGTTTAGGGTTTAGGGTTTAGGGTTTAGGGTTTAGGGTTTAGGGTTTAGGGTTTAGGGTTTAGGGTTTAGGGTTTAGGGTTTAGGGTTTAGGGTTTAGGGTTTAGGGTTTAGGGTTTAGGGTTTAGGGTTTAGGGTTTAGGGTTTAGGGTTTAGGGTTTAGGGTTTAGGGTTTAGGGTTTAGGGTTTAGGGTTTAGGGTTTAGGGTTTAGGGTTTAGGGTTTAGGGTTTAGGGTTTAGGGTTTAGGGTTTAGGGTTTAGGGTTTAGGGTTTAGGGTTTAGGGTTTAGGGTTTAGGGTTTAGGGTTTAGGGTTTAGGGTTTAGGGTTTAGGGTTTAGGGTTTAGGGTTTAGGGTTTAGGGTTTAGGGTTTAGGGTTTAGGGTTTAGGGTTTAGGGTTTAGGGTTTAGGGTTTAGGGTTTAGGGTTTAGGGTTTAGGGTTTAGGGTTTAGGGTTTAGGGTTTAGGGTTTAGGGTTTAGGGTTTAGGGTTTAGGGTTTAGGGTTTAGGGTTTAGGGTTTAGGGTTTAGGGTTTAGGGTTTAGGGTTTAGGGTTTAGGGTTTAGGGTTTAGGGTTTAGGGTTTAGGGTTTAGGGTTTAGGGTTTAGGGTTTAGGGTTTAGGGTTTAGGGTTTAGGGTTTAGGGTTTAGGGTTTAGGGTTTAGGGTTTAGGGTTTAGGGTTTAGGGTTTAGGGTTTAGGGTTTAGGGTTTAGGGTTTAGGGTTTAGGGTTTAGGGTTTAGGGTTTAGGGTTTAGGGTTTAGGGTTTAGGGTTTAGGGTTTAGGGTTTAGGGTTTAGGGTTTAGGGTTTAGGGTTTAGGGTTTAGGGTTTAGGGTTTAGGGTTTAGGGTTTAGGGTTTAGGGTTTAGGGTTTAGGGTTTAGGGTTTAGGGTTTAGGGTTTAGGGTTTAGGGTTTAGGGTTTAGGGTTTAGGGTTTAGGGTTTAGGGTTTAGGGTTTAGGGTTTAGGGTTTAGGGTTTAGGGTTTAGGGTTTAGGGTTTAGGGTTTAGGGTTTAGGGTTTAGGGTTTAGGGTTTAGGGTTTAGGGTTTAGGGTTTAGGGTTTAGGGTTTAGGGTTTAGGGTTTAGGGTTTAGGGTTTAGGGTTTAGGGTTTAGGGTTTAGGGTTTAGGGTTTAGGGTTTAGGGTTTAGGGTTTAGGGTTTAGGGTTTAGGGTTTAGGGTTTAGGGTTTAGGGTTTAGGGTTTAGGGTTTAGGGTTTAGGGTTTAGGGTTTAGGGTTTAGGGTTTAGGGTTTAGGGTTTAGGGTTTAGGGTTTAGGGTTTAGGGTTTAGGGTTTAGGGTTTAGGGTTTAGGGTTTAGGGTTTAGGGTTTAGGGTTTAGGGTTTAGGGTTTAGGGTTTAGGGTTTAGGGTTTAGGGTTTAGGGTTTAGGGTTTAGGGTTTAGGGTTTAGGGTTTAGGGTTTAGGGTTTAGGGTTTAGGGTTTAGGGTTTAGGGTTTAGGGTTTAGGGTTTAGGGTTTAGGGTTTAGGGTTTAGGGTTTAGGGTTTAGGGTTTAGGGTTTAGGGTTTAGGGTTTAGGGTTTAGGGTTTAGGGTTTAGGGTTTAGGGTTTAGGGTTTAGGGTTTAGGGTTTAGGGTTTAGGGTTTAGGGTTTAGGGTTTAGGGTTTAGGGTTTAGGGTTTAGGGTTTAGGGTTTAGGGTTTAGGGTTTAGGGTTTAGGGTTTAGGGTTTAGGGTTTAGGGTTTAGGGTTTAGGGTTTAGGGTTTAGGGTTTAGGGTTTAGGGTTTAGGGTTTAGGGTTTAGGGTTTAGGGTTTAGGGTTTAGGGTTTAGGGTTTAGGGTTTAGGGTTTAGGGTTTAGGGTTTAGGGTTTAGGGTTTAGGGTTTAGGGTTTAGGGTTTAGGGTTTAGGGTTTAGGGTTTAGGGTTTAGGGTTTAGGGTTTAGGGTTTAGGGTTTAGGGTTTAGGGTTTAGGGTTTAGGGTTTAGGGTTTAGGGTTTAGGGTTTAGGGTTTAGGGTTTAGGGTTTAGGGTTTAGGGTTTAGGGTTTAGGGTTTAGGGTTTAGGGTTTAGGGTTTAGGGTTTAGGGTTTAGGGTTTAGGGTTTAGGGTTTAGGGTTTAGGGTTTAGGGTTTAGGGTTTAGGGTTTAGGGTTTAGGGTTTAGGGTTTAGGGTTTAGGGTTTAGGGTTTAGGGTTTAGGGTTTAGGGTTTAGGGTTTAGGGTTTAGGGTTTAGGGTTTAGGGTTTAGGGTTTAGGGTTTAGGGTTTAGGGTTTAGGGTTTAGGGTTTAGGGTTTAGGGTTTAGGGTTTAGGGTTTAGGGTTTAGGGTTTAGGGTTTAGGGTTTAGGGTTTAGGGTTTAGGGTTTAGGGTTTAGGGTTTAGGGTTTAGGGTTTAGGGTTTAGGGTTTAGGGTTTAGGGTTTAGGGTTTAGGGTTTAGGGTTTAGGGTTTAGGGTTTAGGGTTTAGGGTTTAGGGTTTAGGGTTTAGGGTTTAGGGTTTAGGGTTTAGGGTTTAGGGTTTAGGGTTTAGGGTTTAGGGTTTAGGGTTTAGGGTTTAGGGTTTAGGGTTTAGGGTTTAGGGTTTAGGGTTTAGGGTTTAGGGTTTAGGGTTTAGGGTTTAGGGTTTAGGGTTTAGGGTTTAGGGTTTAGGGTTTAGGGTTTAGGGTTTAGGGTTTAGGGTTTAGGGTTTAGGGTTTAGGGTTTAGGGTTTAGGGTTTAGGGTTTAGGGTTTAGGGTTTAGGGTTTAGGGTTTAGGGTTTAGGGTTTAGGGTTTAGGGTTTAGGGTTTAGGGTTTAGGGTTTAGGGTTTAGGGTTTAGGGTTTAGGGTTTAGGGTTTAGGGTTTAGGGTTTAGGGTTTAGGGTTTAGGGTTTAGGGTTTAGGGTTTAGGGTTTAGGGTTTAGGGTTTAGGGTTTAGGGTTTAGGGTTTAGGGTTTAGGGTTTAGGGTTTAGGGTTTAGGGTTTAGGGTTTAGGGTTTAGGGTTTAGGGTTTAGGGTTTAGGGTTTAGGGTTTAGGGTTTAGGGTTTAGGGTTTAGGGTTTAGGGTTTAGGGTTTAGGGTTTAGGGTTTAGGGTTTAGGGTTTAGGGTTTAGGGTTTAGGGTTTAGGGTTTAGGGTTTAGGGTTTAGGGTTTAGGGTTTAGGGTTTAGGGTTTAGGGTTTAGGGTTTAGGGTTTAGGGTTTAGGGTTTAGGGTTTAGGGTTTAGGGTTTAGGGTTTAGGGTTTAGGGTTTAGGGTTTAGGGTTTAGGGTTTAGGGTTTAGGGTTTAGGGTTTAGGGTTTAGGGTTTAGGGTTTAGGGTTTAGGGTTTAGGGTTTAGGGTTTAGGGTTTAGGGTTTAGGGTTTAGGGTTTAGGGTTTAGGGTTTAGGGTTTAGGGTTTAGGGTTTAGGGTTTAGGGTTTAGGGTTTAGGGTTTAGGGTTTAGGGTTTAGGGTTTAGGGTTTAGGGTTTAGGGTTTAGGGTTTAGGGTTTAGGGTTTAGGGTTTAGGGTTTAGGGTTTAGGGTTTAGGGTTTAGGGTTTAGGGTTTAGGGTTTAGGGTTTAGGGTTTAGGGTTTAGGGTTTAGGGTTTAGGGTTTAGGGTTTAGGGTTTAGGGTTTAGGGTTTAGGGTTTAGGGTTTAGGGTTTAGGGTTTAGGGTTTAGGGTTTAGGGTTTAGGGTTTAGGGTTTAGGGTTTAGGGTTTAGGGTTTAGGGTTTAGGGTTTAGGGTTTAGGGTTTAGGGTTTAGGGTTTAGGGTTTAGGGTTTAGGGTTTAGGGTTTAGGGTTTAGGGTTTAGGGTTTAGGGTTTAGGGTTTAGGGTTTAGGGTTTAGGGTTTAGGGTTTAGGGTTTAGGGTTTAGGGTTTAGGGTTTAGGGTTTAGGGTTTAGGGTTTAGGGTTTAGGGTTTAGGGTTTAGGGTTTAGGGTTTAGGGTTTAGGGTTTAGGGTTTAGGGTTTAGGGTTTAGGGTTTAGGGTTTAGGGTTTAGGGTTTAGGGTTTAGGGTTTAGGGTTTAGGGTTTAGGGTTTAGGGTTTAGGGTTTAGGGTTTAGGGTTTAGGGTTTAGGGTTTAGGGTTTAGGGTTTAGGGTTTAGGGTTTAGGGTTTAGGGTTTAGGGTTTAGGGTTTAGGGTTTAGGGTTTAGGGTTTAGGGTTTAGGGTTTAGGGTTTAGGGTTTAGGGTTTAGGGTTTAGGGTTTAGGGTTTAGGGTTTAGGGTTTAGGGTTTAGGGTTTAGGGTTTAGGGTTTAGGGTTTAGGGTTTAG
This sequence comes from Solanum lycopersicum, assembly GCF_036512215.1. NCBI lineage: Eukaryota > Viridiplantae > Streptophyta > Magnoliopsida > Solanales > Solanaceae > Solanum > Solanum lycopersicum. The sequence goes on along the minus strand of NC_090810.1, from coordinate 36,541 downwards.
GGTTTAGGGTTTAGGGTTTAGGGTTTAGGGTTTAGGGTTTAGGGTTTAGGGTTTAGGGTTTAGGGTTTAGGGTTTAGGGTTTAGGGTTTAGGGTTTAGGGTTTAGGGTTTAGGGTTTAGGGTTTAGGGTTTAGGGTTTAGGGTTTAGGGTTTAGGGTTTAGGGTTTAGGGTTTAGGGTTTAGGGTTTAGGGTTTAGGGTTTAGGGTTTAGGGTTTAGGGTTTAGGGTTTAGGGTTTAGGGTTTAGGGTTTAGGGTTTAGGGTTTAGGGTTTAGGGTTTAGGGTTTAGGGTTTAGGGTTTAGGGTTTAGGGTTTAGGGTTTAGGGTTTAGGGTTTAGGGTTTAGGGTTTAGGGTTTAGGGTTTAGGGTTTAGGGTTTAGGGTTTAGGGTTTAGGGTTTAGGGTTTAGGGTTTAGGGTTTAGGGTTTAGGGTTTAGGGTTTAGGGTTTAGGGTTTAGGGTTTAGGGTTTAGGGTTTAGGGTTTAGGGTTTAGGGTTTAGGGTTTAGGGTTTAGGGTTTAGGGTTTAGGGTTTAGGGTTTAGGGTTTAGGGTTTAGGGTTTAGGGTTTAGGGTTTAGGGTTTAGGGTTTAGGGTTTAGGGTTTAGGGTTTAGGGTTTAGGGTTTAGGGTTTAGGGTTTAGGGTTTAGGGTTTAGGGTTTAGGGTTTAGGGTTTAGGGTTTAGGGTTTAGGGTTTAGGGTTTAGGGTTTAGGGTTTAGGGTTTAGGGTTTAGGGTTTAGGGTTTAGGGTTTAGGGTTTAGGGTTTAGGGTTTAGGGTTTAGGGTTTAGGGTTTAGGGTTTAGGGTTTAGGGTTTAGGGTTTAGGGTTTAGGGTTTAGGGTTTAGGGTTTAGGGTTTAGGGTTTAGGGTTTAGGGTTTAGGGTTTAGGGTTTAGGGTTTAGGGTTTAGGGTTTAGGGTTTAGGGTTTAGGGTTTAGGGTTTAGGGTTTAGGGTTTAGGGTTTAGGGTTTAGGGTTTAGGGTTTAGGGTTTAGGGTTTAGGGTTTAGGGTTTAGGGTTTAGGGTTTAGGGTTTAGGGTTTAGGGTTTAGGGTTTAGGGTTTAGGGTTTAGGGTTTAGGGTTTAGGGTTTAGGGTTTAGGGTTTAGGGTTTAGGGTTTAGGGTTTAGGGTTTAGGGTTTAGGGTTTAGGGTTTAGGGTTTAGGGTTTAGGGTTTAGGGTTTAGGGTTTAGGGTTTAGGGTTTAGGGTTTAGGGTTTAGGGTTTAGGGTTTAGGGTTTAGGGTTTAGGGTTTAGGGTTTAGGGTTTAGGGTTTAGGGTTTAGGGTTTAGGGTTTAGGGTTTAGGGTTTAGGGTTTAGGGTTTAGGGTTTAGGGTTTAGGGTTTAGGGTTTAGGGTTTAGGGTTTCAGGGTTTAGGGTTTAGGGTTTAGGGTTTAGGGTTTAGGGTTTAGGGTTTAGGGTTTAGGGTTTAGGGTTTAGGGTTTAGGGTTTAGGGTTTAGGGTTTAGGGTTTAGGGTTTAGGGTTTAGGGTTTAGGGTTTAGGGTTTAGGGTTTAGGGTTTAGGGTTTAGGGTTTAGGGTTTAGGGTTTAGGGTTTAGGGTTTAGGGTTTAGGGTTTAGGGTTTAGGGTTTAGGGTTTAGGGTTTAGGGTTTAGGGTTTAGGGTTTAGGGTTTAGGGTTTAGGGTTTAGGGTTTAGGGTTTAGGGTTTAGGGTTTAGGGTTTAGGGTTTAGGGTTTAGGGTTTAGGGTTTAGGGTTTAGGGTTTAGGGTTTAGGGTTTAGGGTTTAGGGTTTAGGGTTTAGGGTTTAGGGTTTAGGGTTTAGGGTTTAGGGTTTAGGGTTTAGGGTTTAGGGTTTAGGGTTTAGGGTTTAGGGTTTAGGGTTTAGGGTTTAGGGTTTAGGGTTTAGGGTTTAGGGTTTAGGGTTTAGGGTTTAGGGTTTAGGGTTTAGGGTTTAGGGTTTAGGGTTTAGGGTTTAGGGTTTAGGGTTTAGGGTTTAGGGTTTAGGGTTTAGGGTTTAGGGTTTAGGGTTTAGGGTTTAGGGTTTAGGGTTTAGGGTTTAGGGTTTAGGGTTTAGGGTTTAGGGTTTAGGGTTTAGGGTTTAGGGTTTAGGGTTTAGGGTTTAGGGTTTAGGGTTTAGGGTTTAGGGTTTAGGGTTTAGGGTTTAGGGTTTAGGGTTTAGGGTTTAGGGTTTAGGGTTTAGGGTTTAGGGTTTAGGGTTTAGGGTTTAGGGTTTAGGGTTTAGGGTTTAGGGTTTAGGGTTTAGGGTTTAGGGTTTAGGGTTTAGGGTTTAGGGTTTAGGGTTTAGGGTTTAGGGTTTAGGGTTTAGGGTTTAGGGTTTAGGGTTTAGGGTTTAGGGTTTAGGGTTTAGGGTTTAGGGTTTAGGGTTTAGGGTTTAGGGTTTAGGGTTTAGGGTTTAGGGTTTAGGGTTTAGGGTTTAGGGTTTAGGGTTTAGGGTTTAGGGTTTAGGGTTTAGGGTTTAGGGTTTAGGGTTTAGGGTTTAGGGTTTAGGGTTTAGGGTTTAGGGTTTAGGGTTTAGGGTTTAGGGTTTAGGGTTTAGGGTTTAGGGTTTAGGGTTTAGGGTTTAGGGTTTAGGGTTTAGGGTTTAGGGTTTAGGGTTTAGGGTTTAGGGTTTAGGGTTTAGGGTTTAGGGTTTAGGGTTTAGGGTTTAGGGTTTAGGGTTTAGGGTTTAGGGTTTAGGGTTTAGGGTTTAGGGTTTAGGGTTTAGGGTTTAGGGTTTAGGGTTTAGGGTTTAGGGTTTAGGGTTTAGGGTTTAGGGTTTAGGGTTTAGGGTTTAGGGTTTAGGGTTTAGGGTTTAGGGTTTAGGGTTTAGGGTTTAGGGTTTAGGGTTTAGGGTTTAGGGTTTAGGGTTTAGGGTTTAGGGTTTAGGGTTTAGGGTTTAGGGTTTAGGGTTTAGGGTTTAGGGTTTAGGGTTTAGGGTTTAGGGTTTAGGGTTTAGGGTTTAGGGTTTAGGGTTTAGGGTTTAGGGTTTAGGGTTTAGGGTTTAGGGTTTAGGGTTTAGGGTTTAGGGTTTAGGGTTTAGGGTTTAGGGTTTAGGGTTTAGGGTTTAGGGTTTAGGGTTTAGGGTTTAGGGTTTAGGGTTTAGGGTTTAGGGTTTAGGGTTTAGGGTTTAGGGTTTAGGGTTTAGGGTTTAGGGTTTAGGGTTTAGGGTTTAGGGTTTAGGGTTTAGGGTTTAGGGTTTAGGGTTTAGGGTTTAGGGTTTAGGGTTTAGGGTTTAGGGTTTAGGGTTTAGGGTTTAGGGTTTAGGGTTTAGGGTTTAGGGTTTAGGGTTTAGGGTTTAGGGTTTAGGGTTTAGGGTTTAGGGTTTAGGGTTTAGGGTTTAGGGTTTAGGGTTTAGGGTTTAGGGTTTAGGGTTTAGGGTTTAGGGTTTAGGGTTTAGGGTTTAGGGTTTAGGGTTTAGGGTTTAGGGTTTAGGGTTTAGGGTTTAGGGTTTAGGGTTTAGGGTTTAGGGTTTAGGGTTTAGGGTTTAGGGTTTAGGGTTTAGGGTTTAGGGTTTAGGGTTTAGGGTTTAGGGTTTAGGGTTTAGGGTTTAGGGTTTAGGGTTTAGGGTTTAGGGTTTAGGGTTTAGGGTTTAGGGTTTAGGGTTTAGGGTTTAGGGTTTAGGGTTTAGGGTTTAGGGTTTAGGGTTTAGGGTTTAGGGTTTAGGGTTTAGGGTTTAGGGTTTAGGGTTTAGGGTTTAGGGTTTAGGGTTTAGGGTTTAGGGTTTAGGGTTTAGGGTTTAGGGTTTAGGGTTTAGGGTTTAGGGTTTAGGGTTTAGGGTTTAGGGTTTAGGGTTTAGGGTTTAGGGTTTAGGGTTTAGGGTTTAGGGTTTAGGGTTTAGGGTTTAGGGTTTAGGGTTTAGGGTTTAGGGTTTAGGGTTTAGGGTTTAGGGTTTAGGGTTTAGGGTTTAGGGTTTAGGGTTTAGGGTTTAGGGTTTAGGGTTTAGGGTTTAGGGTTTAGGGTTTAGGGTTTAGGGTTTAGGGTTTAGGGTTTAGGGTTTAGGGTTTAGGGTTTAGGGTTTAGGGTTTAGGGTTTAGGGTTTAGGGTTTAGGGTTTAGGGTTTAGGGTTTAGGGTTTAGGGTTTAGGGTTTAGGGTTTAGGGTTTAGGGTTTAGGGTTTAGGGTTTAGGGTTTAGGGTTTAGGGTTTAGGGTTTAGGGTTTAGGGTTTAGGGTTTAGGGTTTAGGGTTTAGGGTTTAGGGTTTAGGGTTTAGGGTTTAGGGTTTAGGGTTTAGGGTTTAGGGTTTAGGGTTTAGGGTTTAGGGTTTAGGGTTTAGGGTTTAGGGTTTAGGGTTTAGGGTTTAGGGTTTAGGGTTTAGGGTTTAGGGTTTAGGGTTTAGGGTTTAGGGTTTAGGGTTTAGGGTTTAGGGTTTAGGGTTTAGGGTTTAGGGTTTAGGGTTTAGGGTTTAGGGTTTAGGGTTTAGGGTTTAGGGTTTAGGGTTTAGGGTTTAGGGTTTAGGGTTTAGGGTTTAGGGTTTAGGGTTTAGGGTTTAGGGTTTAGGGTTTAGGGTTTAGGGTTTAGGGTTTAGGGTTTAGGGTTTAGGGTTTAGGGTTTAGGGTTTAGGGTTTAGGGTTTAGGGTTTAGGGTTTAGGGTTTAGGGTTTAGGGTTTAGGGTTTAGGGTTTAGGGTTTAGGGTTTAGGGTTTAGGGTTTAGGGTTTAGGGTTTAGGGTTTAGGGTTTAGGGTTTAGGGTTTAGGGTTTAGGGTTTAGGGTTTAGGGTTTAGGGTTTAGGGTTTAGGGTTTAGGGTTTAGGGTTTAGGGTTTAGGGTTTAGGGTTTAGGGTTTAGGGTTTAGGGTTTAGGGTTTAGGGTTTAGGGTTTAGGGTTTAGGGTTTAGGGTTTAGGGTTTAGGGTTTAGGGTTTAGGGTTTAGGGTTTAGGGTTTAGGGTTTAGGGTTTAGGGTTTAGGGTTTAGGGTTTAGGGTTTAGGGTTTAGGGTTTAGGGTTTAGGGTTTAGGGTTTAGGGTTTAGGGTTTAGGGTTTAGGGTTTAGGGTTTAGGGTTTAGGGTTTAGGGTTTAGGGTTTAGGGTTTAGGGTTTAGGGTTTAGGGTTTAGGGTTTAGGGTTTAGGGTTTAGGGTTTAGGGTTTAGGGTTTAGGGTTTAGGGTTTAGGGTTTAGGGTTTAGGGTTTAGGGTTTAGGGTTTAGGGTTTAGGGTTTAGGGTTTAGGGTTTAGGGTTTAGGGTTTAGGGTTTAGGGTTTAGGGTTTAGGGTTTAGGGTTTAGGGTTTAGGGTTTAGGGTTTAGGGTTTAGGGTTTAGGGTTTAGGGTTTAGGGTTTAGGGTTTAGGGTTTAGGGTTTAGGGTTTAGGGTTTAGGGTTTAGGGTTTAGGGTTTAGGGTTTAGGGTTTAGGGTTTAGGGTTTAGGGTTTAGGGTTTAGGGTTTAGGGTTTAGGGTTTAGGGTTTAGGGTTTAGGGTTTAGGGTTTAGGGTTTAGGGTTTAGGGTTTAGGGTTTAGGGTTTAGGGTTTAGGGTTTAGGGTTTAGGGTTTAGGGTTTAGGGTTTAGGGTTTAGGGTTTAGGGTTTAGGGTTTAGGGTTTAGGGTTTAGGGTTTAGGGTTTAGGGTTTAGGGTTTAGGGTTTAGGGTTTAGGGTTTAGGGTTTAGGGTTTAGGGTTTAGGGTTTAGGGTTTAGGGTTTAGGGTTTAGGGTTTAGGGTTTAGGGTTTAGGGTTTAGGGTTTAGGGTTTAGGGTTTAGGGTTTAGGGTTTAGGGTTTAGGGTTTAGGGTTTAGGGTTTAGGGTTTAGGGTTTAGGGTTTAGGGTTTAGGGTTTAGGGTTTAGGGTTTAGGGTTTAGGGTTTAGGGTTTAGGGTTTAGGGTTTAGGGTTTAGGGTTTAGGGTTTAGGGTTTAGGGTTTAGGGTTTAGGGTTTAGGGTTTAGGGTTTAGGGTTTAGGGTTTAGGGTTTAGGGTTTAGGGTTTAGGGTTTAGGGTTTAGGGTTTAGGGTTTAGGGTTTAGGGTTTAGGGTTTAGGGTTTAGGGTTTAGGGTTTAGGGTTTAGGGTTTAGGGTTTAGGGTTTAGGGTTTAGGGTTTAGGGTTTAGGGTTTAGGGTTTAGGGTTTAGGGTTTAGGGTTTAGGGTTTAGGGTTTAGGGTTTAGGGTTTAGGGTTTAGGGTTTAGGGTTTAGGGTTTAGGGTTTAGGGTTTAGGGTTTAGGGTTTAGGGTTTAGGGTTTAGGGTTTAGGGTTTAGGGTTTAGGGTTTAGGGTTTAGGGTTTAGGGTTTAGGGTTTAGGGTTTAGGGTTTAGGGTTTAGGGTTTAGGGTTTAGGGTTTAGGGTTTAGGGTTTAGGGTTTAGGGTTTAGGGTTTAGGGTTTAGGGTTTAGGGTTTAGGGTTTAGGGTTTAGGGTTTAGGGTTTAGGGTTTAGGGTTTAGGGTTTAGGGTTTAGGGTTTAGGGTTTAGGGTTTAGGGTTTAGGGTTTAGGGTTTAGGGTTTAGGGTTTAGGGTTTAGGGTTTAGGGTTTAGGGTTTAGGGTTTAGGGTTTAGGGTTTAGGGTTTAGGGTTTAGGGTTTAGGGTTTAGGGTTTAGGGTTTAGGGTTTAGGGTTTAGGGTTTAGGGTTTAGGGTTTAGGGTTTAGGGTTTAGGGTTTAGGGTTTAGGGTTTAGGGTTTAGGGTTTAGGGTTTAGGGTTTAGGGTTTAGGGTTTAGGGTTTAGGGTTTAGGGTTTAGGGTTTAGGGTTTAGGGTTTAGGGTTTAGGGTTTAGGGTTTAGGGTTTAGGGTTTAGGGTTTAGGGTTTAGGGTTTAGGGTTTAGGGTTTAGGGTTTAGGGTTTAGGGTTTAGGGTTTAGGGTTTAGGGTTTAGGGTTTAGGGTTTAGGGTTTAGGGTTTAGGGTTTAGGGTTTAGGGTTTAGGGTTTAGGGTTTAGGGTTTAGGGTTTAGGGTTTAGGGTTTAGGGTTTAGGGTTTAGGGTTTAGGGTTTAGGGTTTAGGGTTTAGGGTTTAGGGTTTAGGGTTTAGGGTTTAGGGTTTAGGGTTTAGGGTTTAGGGTTTAGGGTTTAGGGTTTAGGGTTTAGGGTTTAGGGTTTAGGGTTTAGGGTTTAGGGTTTAGGGTTTAGGGTTTAGGGTTTAGGGTTTAGGGTTTAGGGTTTAGGGTTTAGGGTTTAGGGTTTAGGGTTTAGGGTTTAGGGTTTAGGGTTTAGGGTTTAGGGTTTAGGGTTTAGGGTTTAGGGTTTAGGGTTTAGGGTTTAGGGTTTAGGGTTTAGGGTTTAGGGTTTAGGGTTTAGGGTTTAGGGTTTAGGGTTTAGGGTTTAGGGTTTAGGGTTTAGGGTTTAGGGTTTAGGGTTTAGGGTTTAGGGTTTAGGGTTTAGGGTTTAGGGTTTAGGGTTTAGGGTTTAGGGTTTAGGGTTTAGGGTTTAGGGTTTAGGGTTTAGGGTTTAGGGTTTAGGGTTTAGGGTTTAGGGTTTAGGGTTTAGGGTTTAGGGTTTAGGGTTTAGGGTTTAGGGTTTAGGGTTTAGGGTTTAGGGTTTAGGGTTTAGGGTTTAGGGTTTAGGGTTTAGGGTTTAGGGTTTAGGGTTTAGGGTTTAGGGTTTAGGGTTTAGGGTTTAGGGTTTAGGGTTTAGGGTTTAGGGTTTAGGGTTTAGGGTTTAGGGTTTAGGGTTTAGGGTTTAGGGTTTAGGGTTTAGGGTTTAGGGTTTAGGGTTTAGGGTTTAGGGTTTAGGGTTTAGGGTTTAGGGTTTAGGGTTTAGGGTTTAGGGTTTAGGGTTTAGGGTTTAGGGTTTAGGGTTTAGGGTTTAGGGTTTAGGGTTTAGGGTTTAGGGTTTAGGGTTTAGGGTTTAGGGTTTAGGGTTTAGGGTTTAGGGTTTAGGGTTTAGGGTTTAGGGTTTAGGGTTTAGGGTTTAGGGTTTAGGGTTTAGGGTTTAGGGTTTAGGGTTTAGGGTTTAGGGTTTAGGGTTTAGGGTTTAGGGTTTAGGGTTTAGGGTTTAGGGTTTAGGGTTTAGGGTTTAGGGTTTAGGGTTTAGGGTTTAGGGTTTAGGGTTTAGGGTTTAGGGTTTAGGGTTTAGGGTTTAGGGTTTAGGGTTTAGGGTTTAGGGTTTAGGGTTTAGGGTTTAGGGTTTAGGGTTTAGGGTTTAGGGTTTAGGGTTTAGGGTTTAGGGTTTAGGGTTTAGGGTTTAGGGTTTAGGGTTTAGGGTTTAGGGTTTAGGGTTTAGGGTTTAGGGTTTAGGGTTTAGGGTTTAGGGTTTAGGGTTTAGGGTTTAGGGTTTAGGGTTTAGGGTTTAGGGTTTAGGGTTTAGGGTTTAGGGTTTAGGGTTTAGGGTTTAGGGTTTAGGGTTTAGGGTTTAGGGTTTAGGGTTTAGGGTTTAGGGTTTAGGGTTTAGGGTTTAGGGTTTAGGGTTTAGGGTTTAGGGTTTAGGGTTTAGGGTTTAGGGTTTAGGGTTTAGGGTTTAGGGTTTAGGGTTTAGGGTTTAGGGTTTAGGGTTTAGGGTTTAGGGTTTAGGGTTTAGGGTTTAGGGTTTAGGGTTTAGGGTTTAGGGTTTAGGGTTTAGGGTTTAGGGTTTAGGGTTTAGGGTTTAGGGTTTAGGGTTTAGGGTTTAGGGTTTAGGGTTTAGGGTTTAGGGTTTAGGGTTTAGGGTTTAGGGTTTAGGGTTTAGGGTTTAGGGTTTAGGGTTTAGGGTTTAGGGTTTAGGGTTTAGGGTTTAGGGTTTAGGGTTTAGGGTTTAGGGTTTAGGGTTTAGGGTTTAGGGTTTAGGGTTTAGGGTTTAGGGTTTAGGGTTTAGGGTTTAGGGTTTAGGGTTTAGGGTTTAGGGTTTAGGGTTTAGGGTTTAGGGTTTAGGGTTTAGGGTTTAGGGTTTAGGGTTTAGGGTTTAGGGTTTAGGGTTTAGGGTTTAGGGTTTAGGGTTTAGGGTTTAGGGTTTAGGGTTTAGGGTTTAGGGTTTAGGGTTTAGGGTTTAGGGTTTAGGGTTTAGGGTTTAGGGTTTAGGGTTTAGGGTTTAGGGTTTAGGGTTTAGGGTTTAGGGTTTAGGGTTTAGGGTTTAGGGTTTAGGGTTTAGGGTTTAGGGTTTAGGGTTTAGGGTTTAGGGTTTAGGGTTTAGGGTTTAGGGTTTAGGGTTTAGGGTTTAGGGTTTAGGGTTTAGGGTTTAGGGTTTAGGGTTTAGGGTTTAGGGTTTAGGGTTTAGGGTTTAGGGTTTAGGGTTTAGGGTTTAGGGTTTAGGGTTTAGGGTTTAGGGTTTAGGGTTTAGGGTTTAGGGTTTAGGGTTTAGGGTTTAGGGTTTAGGGTTTAGGGTTTAGGGTTTAGGGTTTAGGGTTTAGGGTTTAGGGTTTAGGGTTTAGGGTTTAGGGTTTAGGGTTTAGGGTTTAGGGTTTAGGGTTTAGGGTTTAGGGTTTAGGGTTTAGGGTTTAGGGTTTAGGGTTTAGGGTTTAGGGTTTAGGGTTTAGGGTTTAGGGTTTAGGGTTTAGGGTTTAGGGTTTAGGGTTTAGGGTTTAGGGTTTAGGGTTTAGGGTTTAGGGTTTAGGGTTTAGGGTTTAGGGTTTAGGGTTTAGGGTTTAGGGTTTAGGGTTTAGGGTTTAGGGTTTAGGGTTTAGGGTTTAGGGTTTAGGGTTTAGGGTTTAGGGTTTAGGGTTTAGGGTTTAGGGTTTAGGGTTTAGGGTTTAGGGTTTAGGGTTTAGGGTTTAGGGTTTAGGGTTTAGGGTTTAGGGTTTAGGGTTTAGGGTTTAGGGTTTAGGGTTTAGGGTTTAGGGTTTAGGGTTTAGGGTTTAGGGTTTAGGGTTTAGGGTTTAGGGTTTAGGGTTTAGGGTTTAGGGTTTAGGGTTTAGGGTTTAGGGTTTAGGGTTTAGGGTTTAGGGTTTAGGGTTTAGGGTTTAGGGTTTAGGGTTTAGGGTTTAGGGTTTAGGGTTTAGGGTTTAGGGTTTAGGGTTTAGGGTTTAGGGTTTAGGGTTTAGGGTTTAGGGTTTAGGGTTTAGGGTTTAGGGTTTAGGGTTTAGGGTTTAGGGTTTAGGGTTTAGGGTTTAGGGTTTAGGGTTTAGGGTTTAGGGTTTAGGGTTTAGGGTTTAGGGTTTAGGGTTTAGGGTTTAGGGTTTAGGGTTTAGGGTTTAGGGTTTAGGGTTTAGGGTTTAGGGTTTAGGGTTTAGGGTTTAGGGTTTAGGGTTTAGGGTTTAGGGTTTAGGGTTTAGGGTTTAGGGTTTAGGGTTTAGGGTTTAGGGTTTAGGGTTTAGGGTTTAGGGTTTAGGGTTTAGGGTTTAGGGTTTAGGGTTTAGGGTTTAGGGTTTAGGGTTTAGGGTTTAGGGTTTAGGGTTTAGGGTTTAGGGTTTAGGGTTTAGGGTTTAGGGTTTAGGGTTTAGGGTTTAGGGTTTAGGGTTTAGGGTTTAGGGTTTAGGGTTTAGGGTTTAGGGTTTAGGGTTTAGGGTTTAGGGTTTAGGGTTTAGGGTTTAGGGTTTAGGGTTTAGGGTTTAGGGTTTAGGGTTTAGGGTTTAGGGTTTAGGGTTTAGGGTTTAGGGTTTAGGGTTTAGGGTTTAGGGTTTAGGGTTTAGGGTTTAGGGTTTAGGGTTTAGGGTTTAGGGTTTAGGGTTTAGGGTTTAGGGTTTAGGGTTTAGGGTTTAGGGTTTAGGGTTTAGGGTTTAGGGTTTAGGGTTTAGGGTTTAGGGTTTAGGGTTTAGGGTTTAGGGTTTAGGGTTTAGGGTTTAGGGTTTAGGGTTTAGGGTTTAGGGTTTAGGGTTTAGGGTTTAGGGTTTAGGGTTTAGGGTTTAGGGTTTAGGGTTTAGGGTTTAGGGTTTAGGGTTTAGGGTTTAGGGTTTAGGGTTTAGGGTTTAGGGTTTAGGGTTTAGGGTTTAGGGTTTAGGGTTTAGGGTTTAGGGTTTAGGGTTTAGGGTTTAGGGTTTAGGGTTTAGGGTTTAGGGTTTAGGGTTTAGGGTTTAGGGTTTAGGGTTTAGGGTTTAGGGTTTAGGGTTTAGGGTTTAGGGTTTAGGGTTTAGGGTTTAGGGTTTAGGGTTTAGGGTTTAGGGTTTAGGGTTTAGGGTTTAGGGTTTAGGGTTTAGGGTTTAGGGTTTAGGGTTTAGGGTTTAGGGTTTAGGGTTTAGGGTTTAGGGTTTAGGGTTTAGGGTTTAGGGTTTAGGGTTTAGGGTTTAGGGTTTAGGGTTTAGGGTTTAGGGTTTAGGGTTTAGGGTTTAGGGTTTAGGGTTTAGGGTTTAGGGTTTAGGGTTTAGGGTTTAGGGTTTAGGGTTTAGGGTTTAGGGTTTAGGGTTTAGGGTTTAGGGTTTAGGGTTTAGGGTTTAGGGTTTAGGGTTTAGGGTTTAGGGTTTAGGGTTTAGGGTTTAGGGTTTAGGGTTTAGGGTTTAGGGTTTAGGGTTTAGGGTTTAGGGTTTAGGGTTTAGGGTTTAGGGTTTAGGGTTTAGGGTTTAGGGTTTAGGGTTTAGGGTTTAGGGTTTAGGGTTTAGGGTTTAGGGTTTAGGGTTTAGGGTTTAGGGTTTAGGGTTTAGGGTTTAGGGTTTAGGGTTTAGGGTTTAGGGTTTAGGGTTTAGGGTTTAGGGTTTAGGGTTTAGGGTTTAGGGTTTAGGGTTTAGGGTTTAGGGTTTAGGGTTTAGGGTTTAGGGTTTAGGGTTTAGGGTTTAGGGTTTAGGGTTTAGGGTTTAGGGTTTAGGGTTTAGGGTTTAGGGTTTAGGGTTTAGGGTTTAGGGTTTAGGGTTTAGGGTTTAGGGTTTAGGGTTTAGGGTTTAGGGTTTAGGGTTTAGGGTTTAGGGTTTAGGGTTTAGGGTTTAGGGTTTAGGGTTTAGGGTTTAGGGTTTAGGGTTTAGGGTTTAGGGTTTAGGGTTTAGGGTTTAGGGTTTAGGGTTTAGGGTTTAGGGTTTAGGGTTTAGGGTTTAGGGTTTAGGGTTTAGGGTTTAGGGTTTAGGGTTTAGGGTTTAGGGTTTAGGGTTTAGGGTTTAGGGTTTAGGGTTTAGGGTTTAGGGTTTAGGGTTTAGGGTTTAGGGTTTAGGGTTTAGGGTTTAGGGTTTAGGGTTTAGGGTTTAGGGTTTAGGGTTTAGGGTTTAGGGTTTAGGGTTTAGGGTTTAGGGTTTAGGGTTTAGGGTTTAGGGTTTAGGGTTTAGGGTTTAGGGTTTAGGGTTTAGGGTTTAGGGTTTAGGGTTTAGGGTTTAGGGTTTAGGGTTTAGGGTTTAGGGTTTAGGGTTTAGGGTTTAGGGTTTAGGGTTTAGGGTTTAGGGTTTAGGGTTTAGGGTTTAGGGTTTAGGGTTTAGGGTTTAGGGTTTAGGGTTTAGGGTTTAGGGTTTAGGGTTTAGGGTTTAGGGTTTAGGGTTTAGGGTTTAGGGTTTAGGGTTTAGGGTTTAGGGTTTAGGGTTTAGGGTTTAGGGTTTAGGGTTTAGGGTTTAGGGTTTAGGGTTTAGGGTTTAGGGTTTAGGGTTTAGGGTTTAGGGTTTAGGGTTTAGGGTTTAGGGTTTAGGGTTTAGGGTTTAGGGTTTAGGGTTTAGGGTTTAGGGTTTAGGGTTTAGGGTTTAGGGTTTAGGGTTTAGGGTTTAGGGTTTAGGGTTTAGGGTTTAGGGTTTAGGGTTTAGGGTTTAGGGTTTAGGGTTTAGGGTTTAGGGTTTAGGGTTTAGGGTTTAGGGTTTAGGGTTTAGGGTTTAGGGTTTAGGGTTTAGGGTTTAGGGTTTAGGGTTTAGGGTTTAGGGTTTAGGGTTTAGGGTTTAGGGTTTAGGGTTTAGGGTTTAGGGTTTAGGGTTTAGGGTTTAGGGTTTAGGGTTTAGGGTTTAGGGTTTAGGGTTTAGGGTTTAGGGTTTAGGGTTTAGGGTTTAGGGTTTAGGGTTTAGGGTTTAGGGTTTAGGGTTTAGGGTTTAGGGTTTAGGGTTTAGGGTTTAGGGTTTAGGGTTTAGGGTTTAGGGTTTAGGGTTTAGGGTTTAGGGTTTAGGGTTTAGGGTTTAGGGTTTAGGGTTTAGGGTTTAGGGTTTAGGGTTTAGGGTTTAGGGTTTAGGGTTTAGGGTTTAGGGTTTAGGGTTTAGGGTTTAGGGTTTAGGGTTTAGGGTTTAGGGTTTAGGGTTTAGGGTTTAGGGTTTAGGGTTTAGGGTTTAGGGTTTAGGGTTTAGGGTTTAGGGTTTAGGGTTTAGGGTTTAGGGTTTAGGGTTTAGGGTTTAGGGTTTAGGGTTTAGGGTTTAGGGTTTAGGGTTTAGGGTTTAGGGTTTAGGGTTTAGGGTTTAGGGTTTAGGGTTTAGGGTTTAGGGTTTAGGGTTTAGGGTTTAGGGTTTAGGGTTTAGGGTTTAGGGTTTAGGGTTTAGGGTTTAGGGTTTAGGGTTTAGGGTTTAGGGTTTAGGGTTTAGGGTTTAGGGTTTAGGGTTTAGGGTTTAGGGTTTAGGGTTTAGGGTTTAGGGTTTAGGGTTTAGGGTTTAGGGTTTAGGGTTTAGGGTTTAGGGTTTAGGGTTTAGGGTTTAGGGTTTAGGGTTTAGGGTTTAGGGTTTAGGGTTTAGGGTTTAGGGTTTAGGGTTTAGGGTTTAGGGTTTAGGGTTTAGGGTTTAGGGTTTAGGGTTTAGGGTTTAGGGTTTAGGGTTTAGGGTTTAGGGTTTAGGGTTTAGGGTTTAGGGTTTAGGGTTTAGGGTTTAGGGTTTAGGGTTTAGGGTTTAGGGTTTAGGGTTTAGGGTTTAGGGTTTAGGGTTTAGGGTTTAGGGTTTAGGGTTTAGGGTTTAGGGTTTAGGGTTTAGGGTTTAGGGTTTAGGGTTTAGGGTTTAGGGTTTAGGGTTTAGGGTTTAGGGTTTAGGGTTTAGGGTTTAGGGTTTAGGGTTTAGGGTTTAGGGTTTAGGGTTTAGGGTTTAGGGTTTAGGGTTTAGGGTTTAGGGTTTAGGGTTTAGGGTTTAGGGTTTAGGGTTTAGGGTTTAGGGTTTAGGGTTTAGGGTTTAGGGTTAGGGTTTAGGGTTTAGGGTTTAGGGTTTAGGGTTTAGGGTTTAGGGTTTAGGGTTTAGGGTTTAGGGTTTAGGGTTTAGGGTTTAGGGTTTAGGGTTTAGGGTTTAGGGTTTAGGGTTTAGGGTTTAGGGTTTAGGGTTTAGGGTTTAGGGTTTAGGGTTTAGGGTTTAGGGTTTAGGGTTTAGGGTTTAGGGTTTAGGGTTTAGGGTTTAGGGTTTAGGGTTTAGGGTTTAGGGTTTAGGGTTTAGGGTTTAGGGTTTAGGGTTTAGGGTTTAGGGTTTAGGGTTTAGGGTTTA
>NC_090810.1:12500-17500 GCF_036512215.1 Solanum lycopersicum | reverse complement strand
GGGTTTAGGGTTTAGGGTTTAGGGTTTAGGGTTTAGGGTTTAGGGTTTAGGGTTTAGGGTTTAGGGTTTAGGGTTTAGGGTTTAGGGTTTAGGGTTTAGGGTTTAGGGTTTAGGGTTTAGGGTTTAGGGTTTAGGGTTTAGGGTTTAGGGTTTAGGGTTTAGGGTTTAGGGTTTAGGGTTTAGGGTTTAGGGTTTAGGGTTTAGGGTTTAGGGTTTAGGGTTTAGGGTTTAGGGTTTAGGGTTTAGGGTTTAGGGTTTAGGGTTTAGGGTTTAGGGTTTAGGGTTTAGGGTTTAGGGTTTAGGGTTTAGGGTTTAGGGTTTAGGGTTTAGGGTTTAGGGTTTAGGGTTTAGGGTTTAGGGTTTAGGGTTTAGGGTTTAGGGTTTAGGGTTTAGGGTTTAGGGTTTAGGGTTTAGGGTTTAGGGTTTAGGGTTTAGGGTTTAGGGTTTAGGGTTTAGGGTTTAGGGTTTAGGGTTTAGGGTTTAGGGTTTAGGGTTTAGGGTTTAGGGTTTAGGGTTTAGGGTTTAGGGTTTAGGGTTTAGGGTTTAGGGTTTAGGGTTTAGGGTTTAGGGTTTAGGGTTTAGGGTTTAGGGTTTAGGGTTTAGGGTTTAGGGTTTAGGGTTTAGGGTTTAGGGTTTAGGGTTTAGGGTTTAGGGTTTAGGGTTTAGGGTTTAGGGTTTAGGGTTTAGGGTTTAGGGTTTAGGGTTTAGGGTTTAGGGTTTAGGGTTTAGGGTTTAGGGTTTAGGGTTTAGGGTTTAGGGTTTAGGGTTTAGGGTTTAGGGTTTAGGGTTTAGGGTTTAGGGTTTAGGGTTTAGGGTTTAGGGTTTAGGGTTTAGGGTTTAGGGTTTAGGGTTTAGGGTTTAGGGTTTAGGGTTTAGGGTTTAGGGTTTAGGGTTTAGGGTTTAGGGTTTAGGGTTTAGGGTTTAGGGTTTAGGGTTTAGGGTTTAGGGTTTAGGGTTTAGGGTTTAGGGTTTAGGGTTTAGGGTTTAGGGTTTAGGGTTTAGGGTTTAGGGTTTAGGGTTTAGGGTTTAGGGTTTAGGGTTTAGGGTTTAGGGTTTAGGGTTTAGGGTTTAGGGTTTAGGGTTTAGGGTTTAGGGTTTAGGGTTTAGGGTTTAGGGTTTAGGGTTTAGGGTTTAGGGTTTAGGGTTTAGGGTTTAGGGTTTAGGGTTTAGGGTTTAGGGTTTAGGGTTTAGGGTTTAGGGTTTAGGGTTTAGGGTTTAGGGTTTAGGGTTTAGGGTTTAGGGTTTAGGGTTTAGGGTTTAGGGTTTAGGGTTTAGGGTTTAGGGTTTAGGGTTTAGGGTTTAGGGTTTAGGGTTTAGGGTTTAGGGTTTAGGGTTTAGGGTTTAGGGTTTAGGGTTTAGGGTTTAGGGTTTAGGGTTTAGGGTTTAGGGTTTAGGGTTTAGGGTTTAGGGTTTAGGGTTTAGGGTTTAGGGTTTAGGGTTTAGGGTTTAGGGTTTAGGGTTTAGGGTTTAGGGTTTAGGGTTTAGGGTTTAGGGTTTAGGGTTTAGGGTTTAGGGTTTAGGGTTTAGGGTTTAGGGTTTAGGGTTTAGGGTTTAGGGTTTAGGGTTTAGGGTTTAGGGTTTAGGGTTTAGGGTTTAGGGTTTAGGGTTTAGGGTTTAGGGTTTAGGGTTTAGGGTTTAGGGTTTAGGGTTTAGGGTTTAGGGTTTAGGGTTTAGGGTTTAGGGTTTAGGGTTTAGGGTTTAGGGTTTAGGGTTTAGGGTTTAGGGTTTAGGGTTTAGGGTTTAGGGTTTAGGGTTTAGGGTTTAGGGTTTAGGGTTTAGGGTTTAGGGTTTAGGGTTTAGGGTTTAGGGTTTAGGGTTTAGGGTTTAGGGTTTAGGGTTTAGGGTTTAGGGTTTAGGGTTTAGGGTTTAGGGTTTAGGGTTTAGGGTTTAGGGTTTAGGGTTTAGGGTTTAGGGTTTAGGGTTTAGGGTTTAGGGTTTAGGGTTTAGGGTTTAGGGTTTAGGGTTTAGGGTTTAGGGTTTAGGGTTTAGGGTTTAGGGTTTAGGGTTTAGGGTTTAGGGTTTAGGGTTTAGGGTTTAGGGTTTAGGGTTTAGGGTTTAGGGTTTAGGGTTTAGGGTTTAGGGTTTAGGGTTTAGGGTTTAGGGTTTAGGGTTTAGGGTTTAGGGTTTAGGGTTTAGGGTTTAGGGTTTAGGGTTTAGGGTTTAGGGTTTAGGGTTTAGGGTTTAGGGTTTAGGGTTTAGGGTTTAGGGTTTAGGGTTTAGGGTTTAGGGTTTAGGGTTTAGGGTTTAGGGTTTAGGGTTTAGGGTTTAGGGTTTAGGGTTTAGGGTTTAGGGTTTAGGGTTTAGGGTTTAGGGTTTAGGGTTTAGGGTTTAGGGTTTAGGGTTTAGGGTTTAGGGTTTAGGGTTTAGGGTTTAGGGTTTAGGGTTTAGGGTTTAGGGTTTAGGGTTTAGGGTTTAGGGTTTAGGGTTTAGGGTTTAGGGTTTAGGGTTTAGGGTTTAGGGTTTAGGGTTTAGGGTTTAGGGTTTAGGGTTTAGGGTTTAGGGTTTAGGGTTTAGGGTTTAGGGTTTAGGGTTTAGGGTTTAGGGTTTAGGGTTTAGGGTTTAGGGTTTAGGGTTTAGGGTTTAGGGTTTAGGGTTTAGGGTTTAGGGTTTAGGGTTTAGGGTTTAGGGTTTAGGGTTTAGGGTTTAGGGTTTAGGGTTTAGGGTTTAGGGTTTAGGGTTTAGGGTTTAGGGTTTAGGGTTTAGGGTTTAGGGTTTAGGGTTTAGGGTTTAGGGTTTAGGGTTTAGGGTTTAGGGTTTAGGGTTTAGGGTTTAGGGTTTAGGGTTTAGGGTTTAGGGTTTAGGGTTTAGGGTTTAGGGTTTAGGGTTTAGGGTTTAGGGTTTAGGGTTTAGGGTTTAGGGTTTAGGGTTTAGGGTTTAGGGTTTAGGGTTTAGGGTTTAGGGTTTAGGGTTTAGGGTTTAGGGTTTAGGGTTTAGGGTTTAGGGTTTAGGGTTTAGGGTTTAGGGTTTAGGGTTTAGGGTTTAGGGTTTAGGGTTTAGGGTTTAGGGTTTAGGGTTTAGGGTTTAGGGTTTAGGGTTTAGGGTTTAGGGTTTAGGGTTTAGGGTTTAGGGTTTAGGGTTTAGGGTTTAGGGTTTAGGGTTTAGGGTTTAGGGTTTAGGGTTTAGGGTTTAGGGTTTAGGGTTTAGGGTTTAGGGTTTAGGGTTTAGGGTTTAGGGTTTAGGGTTTAGGGTTTAGGGTTTAGGGTTTAGGGTTTAGGGTTTAGGGTTTAGGGTTTAGGGTTTAGGGTTTAGGGTTTAGGGTTTAGGGTTTAGGGTTTAGGGTTTAGGGTTTAGGGTTTAGGGTTTAGGGTTTAGGGTTTAGGGTTTAGGGTTTAGGGTTTAGGGTTTAGGGTTTAGGGTTTAGGGTTTAGGGTTTAGGGTTTAGGGTTTAGGGTTTAGGGTTTAGGGTTTAGGGTTTAGGGTTTAGGGTTTAGGGTTTAGGGTTTAGGGTTTAGGGTTTAGGGTTTAGGGTTTAGGGTTTAGGGTTTAGGGTTTAGGGTTTAGGGTTTAGGGTTTAGGGTTTAGGGTTTAGGGTTTAGGGTTTAGGGTTTAGGGTTTAGGGTTTAGGGTTTAGGGTTTAGGGTTTAGGGTTTAGGGTTTAGGGTTTAGGGTTTAGGGTTTAGGGTTTAGGGTTTAGGGTTTAGGGTTTAGGGTTTAGGGTTTAGGGTTTAGGGTTTAGGGTTTAGGGTTTAGGGTTTAGGGTTTAGGGTTTAGGGTTTAGGGTTTAGGGTTTAGGGTTTAGGGTTTAGGGTTTAGGGTTTAGGGTTTAGGGTTTAGGGTTTAGGGTTTAGGGTTTAGGGTTTAGGGTTTAGGGTTTAGGGTTTAGGGTTTAGGGTTTAGGGTTTAGGGTTTAGGGTTTAGGGTTTAGGGTTTAGGGTTTAGGGTTTAGGGTTTAGGGTTTAGGGTTTAGGGTTTAGGGTTTAGGGTTTAGGGTTTAGGGTTTAGGGTTTAGGGTTTAGGGTTTAGGGTTTAGGGTTTAGGGTTTAGGGTTTAGGGTTTAGGGTTTAGGGTTTAGGGTTTAGGGTTTAGGGTTTAGGGTTTAGGGTTTAGGGTTTAGGGTTTAGGGTTTAGGGTTTAGGGTTTAGGGTTTAGGGTTTAGGGTTTAGGGTTTAGGGTTTAGGGTTTAGGGTTTAGGGTTTAGGGTTTAGGGTTTAGGGTTTAGGGTTTAGGGTTTAGGGTTTAGGGTTTAGGGTTTAGGGTTTAGGGTTTAGGGTTTAGGGTTTAGGGTTTAGGGTTTAGGGTTTAGGGTTTAGGGTTTAGGGTTTAGGGTTTAGGGTTTAGGGTTTAGGGTTTAGGGTTTAGGGTTTAGGGTTTAGGGTTTAGGGTTTAGGGTTTAGGGTTTAGGGTTTAGGGTTTAGGGTTTAGGGTTTAGGGTTTAGGGTTTAGGGTTTAGGGTTTAGGGTTTAGGGTTTAGGGTTTAGGGTTTAGGGTTTAGGGTTTAGGGTTTAGGGTTTAGGGTTTAGGGTTTAGGGTTTAGGGTTTAGGGTTTAGGGTTTAGGGTTTAGGGTTTAGGGTTTAGGGTTTAGGGTTTAGGGTTTAGGGTTTAGGGTTTAGGGTTTAGGGTTTAGGGTTTAGGGTTTAGGGTTTAGGGTTTAGGGTTTAGGGTTTAGGGTTTAGGGTTTAGGGTTTAGGGTTTAGGGTTTAGGGTTTAGGGTTTAGGGTTTAGGGTTTAGGGTTTAGGGTTTAGGGTTTAGGGTTTAGGGTTTAGGGTTTAGGGTTTAGGGTTTAGGGTTTAGGGTTTAGGGTTTAGGGTTTAGGGTTTAGGGTTTAGGGTTTAGGGTTTAGGGTTTAGGGTTTAGGGTTTAGGGTTTAGGGTTTAGGGTTTAGGGTTTAGGGTTTAGGGTTTAGGGTTTAGGGTTTAGGGTTTAGGGTTTAGGGTTTAGGGTTTAGGGTTTAGGGTTTAGGGTTTAGGGTTTAGGGTTTAGGGTTTAGGGTTTAGGGTTTAGGGTTTAGGGTTTAGGGTTTAGGGTTTAGGGTTTAGGGTTTAGGGTTTAGGGTTTAGG
>NC_090810.1:0-7500 GCF_036512215.1 Solanum lycopersicum | reverse complement strand
TAGGGTTTAGGGTTTAGGGTTTAGGGTTTAGGGTTTAGGGTTTAGGGTTTAGGGTTTAGGGTTTAGGGTTTAGGGTTTAGGGTTTAGGGTTTAGGGTTTAGGGTTTAGGGTTTAGGGTTTAGGGTTTAGGGTTTAGGGTTTAGGGTTTAGGGTTTAGGGTTTAGGGTTTAGGGTTTAGGGTTTAGGGTTTAGGGTTTAGGGTTTAGGGTTTAGGGTTTAGGGTTTAGGGTTTAGGGTTTAGGGTTTAGGGTTTAGGGTTTAGGGTTTAGGGTTTAGGGTTTAGGGTTTAGGGTTTAGGGTTTAGGGTTTAGGGTTTAGGGTTTAGGGTTTAGGGTTTAGGGTTTAGGGTTTAGGGTTTAGGGTTTAGGGTTTAGGGTTTAGGGTTTAGGGTTTAGGGTTTAGGGTTTAGGGTTTAGGGTTTAGGGTTTAGGGTTTAGGGTTTAGGGTTTAGGGTTTAGGGTTTAGGGTTTAGGGTTTAGGGTTTAGGGTTTAGGGTTTAGGGTTTAGGGTTTAGGGTTTAGGGTTTAGGGTTTAGGGTTTAGGGTTTAGGGTTTAGGGTTTAGGGTGGAGGGTTTAGGGTTTAGGGTTTAGGGTTTAGGGTTTAGGGTTTAGGGTTTAGGGTTTAGGGTTTAGGGTTTAGGGTTTAGGGTTTAGGGTTTAGGGTTTAGGGTTTAGGGTTTAGGGTTTAGGGTTTAGGGTTTAGGGTTTAGGGTTTAGGGTTTAGGGTTTAGGGTTTAGGGTTTAGGGTTTAGGGTTTAGGGTTTAGGGTTTAGGGTTTAGGGTTTAGGGTTTAGGGTTTAGGGTTTAGGGTTTAGGGTTTAGGGTTTAGGGTTTAGGGTTTAGGGTTTAGGGTTTAGGGTTTAGGGTTTAGGGTTTAGGGTTTAGGGTTTAGGGTTTAGGGTTTAGGGTTTAGGGTTTAGGGTTTAGGGTTTAGGGTTTAGGGTTTAGGGTTTAGGGTTTAGGGTTTAGGGTTTAGGGTTTAGGGTTTAGGGTTTAGGGTTTAGGGTTTAGGGTTTAGGGTTTAGGGTTTAGGGTTTAGGGTTTAGGGTTTAGGGTTTAGGGTTTAGGGTTTAGGGTTTAGGGTTTAGGGTTTAGGGTTTAGGGTTTAGGGTTTAGGGTTTAGGGTTTAGGGTTTAGGGTTTAGGGTTTAGGGTTTAGGGTTTAGGGTTTAGGGTTTAGGGTTTAGGGTTTAGGGTTTAGGGTTTAGGGTTTAGGGTTTAGGGTTTAGGGTTTAGGGTTTAGGGTTTAGGGTTTAGGGTTTAGGGTTTAGGGTTTAGGGTTTAGGGTTTAGGGTTTAGGGTTTAGGGTTTAGGGTTTAGGGTTTAGGGTTTAGGGTTTAGGGTTTAGGGTTTAGGGTTTAGGGTTTAGGGTTTAGGGTTTAGGGTTTAGGGTTTAGGGTTTAGGGTTTAGGGTTTAGGGTTTAGGGTTTAGGGTTTAGGGTTTAGGGTTTAGGGTTTAGGGTTTAGGGTTTAGGGTTTAGGGTTTAGGGTTTAGGGTTTAGGGTTTAGGGTTTAGGGTTTAGGGTTTAGGGTTTAGGGTTTAGGGTTTAGGGTTTAGGGTTTAGGGTTTAGGGTTTAGGGTTTAGGGTTTAGGGTTTAGGGTTTAGGGTTTAGGGTTTAGGGTTTAGGGTTTAGGGTTTAGGGTTTAGGGTTTAGGGTTTAGGGTTTAGGGTTTAGGGTTTAGGGTTTAGGGTTTAGGGTTTAGGGTTTAGGGTTTAGGGTTTAGGGTTTAGGGTTTAGGGTTTAGGGTTTAGGGTTTAGGGTTTAGGGTTTAGGGTTTAGGGTTTAGGGTTTAGGGTTTAGGGTTTAGGGTTTAGGGTTTAGGGTTTAGGGTTTAGGGTTTAGGGTTTAGGGTTTAGGGTTTAGGGTTTAGGGTTTAGGGTTTAGGGTTTAGGGTTTAGGGTTTAGGGTTTAGGGTTTAGGGTTTAGGGTTTAGGGTTTAGGGTTTAGGGTTTAGGGTTTAGGGTTTAGGGTTTAGGGTTTAGGGTTTAGGGTTTAGGGTTTAGGGTTTAGGGTTTAGGGTTTAGGGTTTAGGGTTTAGGGTTTAGGGTTTAGGGTTTAGGGTTTAGGGTTTAGGGTTTAGGGTTTAGGGTTTAGGGTTTAGGGTTTAGGGTTTAGGGTTTAGGGTTTAGGGTTTAGGGTTTAGGGTTTAGGGTTTAGGGTTTAGGGTTTAGGGTTTAGGGTTTAGGGTTTAGGGTTTAGGGTTTAGGGTTTAGGGTTTAGGGTTTAGGGTTTAGGGTTTAGGGTTTAGGGTTTAGGGTTTAGGGTTTAGGGTTTAGGGTTTAGGGTTTAGGGTTTAGGGTTTAGGGTTTAGGGTTTAGGGTTTAGGGTTTAGGGTTTAGGGTTTAGGGTTTAGGGTTTAGGGTTTAGGGTTTAGGGTTTAGGGTTTAGGGTTTAGGGTTTAGGGTTTAGGGTTTAGGGTTTAGGGTTTAGGGTTTAGGGTTTAGGGTTTAGGGTTTAGGGTTTAGGGTTTAGGGTTTAGGGTTTAGGGTTTAGGGTTTAGGGTTTAGGGTTTAGGGTTTAGGGTTTAGGGTTTAGGGTTTAGGGTTTAGGGTTTAGGGTTTAGGGTTTAGGGTTTAGGGTTTAGGGTTTAGGGTTTAGGGTTTAGGGTTTAGGGTTTAGGGTTTAGGGTTTAGGGTTTAGGGTTTAGGGTTTAGGGTTTAGGGTTTAGGGTTTAGGGTTTAGGGTTTAGGGTTTAGGGTTTAGGGTTTAGGGTTTAGGGTTTAGGGTTTAGGGTTTAGGGTTTAGGGTTTAGGGTTTAGGGTTTAGGGTTTAGGGTTTAGGGTTTAGGGTTTAGGGTTTAGGGTTTAGGGTTTAGGGTTTAGGGTTTAGGGTTTAGGGTTTAGGGTTTAGGGTTTAGGGTTTAGGGTTTAGGGTTTAGGGTTTAGGGTTTAGGGTTTAGGGTTTAGGGTTTAGGGTTTAGGGTTTAGGGTTTAGGGTTTAGGGTTTAGGGTTTAGGGTTTAGGGTTTAGGGTTTAGGGTTTAGGGTTTAGGGTTTAGGGTTTAGGGTTTAGGGTTTAGGGTTTAGGGTTTAGGGTTTAGGGTTTAGGGTTTAGGGTTTAGGGTTTAGGGTTTAGGGTTTAGGGTTTAGGGTTTAGGGTTTAGGGTTTAGGGTTTAGGGTTTAGGGTTTAGGGTTTAGGGTTTAGGGTTTAGGGTTTAGGGTTTAGGGTTTAGGGTTTAGGGTTTAGGGTTTAGGGTTTAGGGTTTAGGGTTTAGGGTTTAGGGTTTAGGGTTTAGGGTTTAGGGTTTAGGGTTTAGGGTTTAGGGTTTAGGGTTTAGGGTTTAGGGTTTAGGGTTTAGGGTTTAGGGTTTAGGGTTTAGGGTTTAGGGTTTAGGGTTTAGGGTTTAGGGTTTAGGGTTTAGGGTTTAGGGTTTAGGGTTTAGGGTTTAGGGTTTAGGGTTTAGGGTTTAGGGTTTAGGGTTTAGGGTTTAGGGTTTAGGGTTTAGGGTTTAGGGTTTAGGGTTTAGGGTTTAGGGTTTAGGGTTTAGGGTTTAGGGTTTAGGGTTTAGGGTTTAGGGTTTAGGGTTTAGGGTTTAGGGTTTAGGGTTTAGGGTTTAGGGTTTAGGGTTTAGGGTTTAGGGTTTAGGGTTTAGGGTTTAGGGTTTAGGGTTTAGGGTTTAGGGTTTAGGGTTTAGGGTTTAGGGTTTAGGGTTTAGGGTTTAGGGTTTAGGGTTTAGGGTTTAGGGTTTAGGGTTTAGGGTTTAGGGTTTAGGGTTTAGGGTTTAGGGTTTAGGGTTTAGGGTTTAGGGTTTAGGGTTTAGGGTTTAGGGTTTAGGGTTTAGGGTTTAGGGTTTAGGGTTTAGGGTTTAGGGTTTAGGGTTTAGGGTTTAGGGTTTAGGGTTTAGGGTTTAGGGTTTAGGGTTTAGGGTTTAGGGTTTAGGGTTTAGGGTTTAGGGTTTAGGGTTTAGGGTTTAGGGTTTAGGGTTTAGGGTTTAGGGTTTAGGGTTTAGGGTTTAGGGTTTAGGGTTTAGGGTTTAGGGTTTAGGGTTTAGGGTTTAGGGTTTAGGGTTTAGGGTTTAGGGTTTAGGGTTTAGGGTTTAGGGTTTAGGGTTTAGGGTTTAGGGTTTAGGGTTTAGGGTTTAGGGTTTAGGGTTTAGGGTTTAGGGTTTAGGGTTTAGGGTTTAGGGTTTAGGGTTTAGGGTTTAGGGTTTAGGGTTTAGGGTTTAGGGTTTAGGGTTTAGGGTTTAGGGTTTAGGGTTTAGGGTTTAGGGTTTAGGGTTTAGGGTTTAGGGTTTAGGGTTTAGGGTTTAGGGTTTAGGGTTTAGGGTTTAGGGTTTAGGGTTTAGGGTTTAGGGTTTAGGGTTTAGGGTTTAGGGTTTAGGGTTTAGGGTTTAGGGTTTAGGGTTTAGGGTTTAGGGTTTAGGGTTTAGGGTTTAGGGTTTAGGGTTTAGGGTTTAGGGTTTAGGGTTTAGGGTTTAGGGTTTAGGGTTTAGGGTTTAGGGTTTAGGGTTTAGGGTTTAGGGTTTAGGGTTTAGGGTTTAGGGTTTAGGGTTTAGGGTTTAGGGTTTAGGGTTTAGGGTTTAGGGTTTAGGGTTTAGGGTTTAGGGTTTAGGGTTTAGGGTTTAGGGTTTAGGGTTTAGGGTTTAGGGTTTAGGGTTTAGGGTTTAGGGTTTAGGGTTTAGGGTTTAGGGTTTAGGGTTTAGGGTTTAGGGTTTAGGGTTTAGGGTTTAGGGTTTAGGGTTTAGGGTTTAGGGTTTAGGGTTTAGGGTTTAGGGTTTAGGGTTTAGGGTTTAGGGTTTAGGGTTTAGGGTTTAGGGTTTAGGGTTTAGGGTTTAGGGTTTAGGGTTTAGGGTTTAGGGTTTAGGGTTTAGGGTTTAGGGTTTAGGGTTTAGGGTTTAGGGTTTAGGGTTTAG
This sequence comes from Solanum lycopersicum, assembly GCF_036512215.1. Lineage (NCBI taxonomy): Eukaryota > Viridiplantae > Streptophyta > Magnoliopsida > Solanales > Solanaceae > Solanum > Solanum lycopersicum. Next base: position 2,646 of record NC_090810.1, on the reverse strand, counting down.
GGTTTAGGGTTTAGGGTTTAGGGTTTAGGGTTTAGGGTTTAGGGTTTAGGGTTTAGGGTTTAGGGTTTAGGGTTTAGGGTTTAGGGTTTAGGGTTTAGGGTTTAGGGTTTAGGGTTTAGGGTTTAGGGTTTAGGGTTTAGGGTTTAGGGTTTAGGGTTTAGGGTTTAGGGTTTAGGGTTTAGGGTTTAGGGTTTAGGGTTTAGGGTTTAGGGTTTAGGGTTTAGGGTTTAGGGTTTAGGGTTTAGGGTTTAGGGTTTAGGGTTTAGGGTTTAGGGTTTAGGGTTTAGGGTTTAGGGTTTAGGGTTTAGGGTTTAGGGTTTAGGGTTTAGGGTTTAGGGTTTAGGGTTTAGGGTTTAGGGTTTAGGGTTTAGGGTTTAGGGTTTAGGGTTTAGGGTTTAGGGTTTAGGGTTTAGGGTTTAGGGTTTAGGGTTTAGGGTTTAGGGTTTAGGGTTTAGGGTTTAGGGTTTAGGGTTTAGGGTTTAGGGTTTAGGGTTTAGGGTTTAGGGTTTAGGGTTTAGGGTTTAGGGTTTAGGGTTTAGGGTTTAGGGTTTAGGGTTTAGGGTTTAGGGTTTAGGGTTTAGGGTTTAGGGTTTAGGGTTTAGGGTTTAGGGTTTAGGGTTTAGGGTTTAGGGTTTAGGGTTTAGGGTTTAGGGTTTAGGGTTTAGGGTTTAGGGTTTAGGGTTTAGGGTTTAGGGTTTAGGGTTTAGGGTTTAGGGTTTAGGGTTTAGGGTTTAGGGTTTAGGGTTTAGGGTTTAGGGTTTAGGGTTTAGGGTTTAGGGTTTAGGGTTTAGGGTTTAGGGTTTAGGGTTTAGGGTTTAGGGTTTAGGGTTTAGGGTTTAGGGTTTAGGGTTTAGGGTTTAGGGTTTAGGGTTTAGGGTTTAGGGTTTAGGGTTTAGGGTTTAGGGTTTAGGGTTTAGGGTTTAGGGTTTAGGGTTTAGGGTTTAGGGTTTAGGGTTTAGGGTTTAGGGTTTAGGGTTTAGGGTTTAGGGTTTAGGGTTTAGGGTTTAGGGTTTAGGGTTTAGGGTTTAGGGTTTAGGGTTTAGGGTTTAGGGTTTAGGGTTTAGGGTTTAGGGTTTAGGGTTTAGGGTTTAGGGTTTAGGGTTTAGGGTTTAGGGTTTAGGGTTTAGGGTTTAGGGTTTAGGGTTTAGGGTTTAGGGTTTAGGGTTTAGGGTTTAGGGTTTAGGGTTTAGGGTTTAGGGTTTAGGGTTTAGGGTTTAGGGTTTAGGGTTTAGGGTTTAGGGTTTAGGGTTTAGGGTTTAGGGTTTAGGGTTTAGGGTTTAGGGTTTAGGGTTTAGGGTTTAGGGTTTAGGGTTTAGGGTTTAGGGTTTAGGGTTTAGGGTTTAGGGTTTAGGGTTTAGGGTTTAGGGTTTAGGGTTTAGGGTTTAGGGTTTAGGGTTTAGGGTTTAGGGTTTAGGGTTTAGGGTTTAGGGTTTAGGGTTTAGGGTTTAGGGTTTAGGGTTTAGGGTTTAGGGTTTAGGGTTTAGGGTTTAGGGTTTAGGGTTTAGGGTTTAGGGTTTAGGGTTTAGGGTTTAGGGTTTAGGGTTTAGGGTTTAGGGTTTAGGGTTTAGGGTTTAGGGTTTAGGGTTTAGGGTTTAGGGTTTAGGGTTTAGGGTTTAGGGTTTAGGGTTTAGGGTTTAGGGTTTAGGGTTTAGGGTTTAGGGTTTAGGGTTTAGGGTTTAGGGTTTAGGGTTTAGGGTTTAGGGTTTAGGGTTTAGGGTTTAGGGTTTAGGGTTTAGGGTTTAGGGTTTAGGGTTTAGGGTTTAGGGTTTAGGGTTTAGGGTTTAGGGTTTAGGGTTTAGGGTTTAGGGTTTAGGGTTTAGGGTTTAGGGTTTAGGGTTTAGGGTTTAGGGTTTAGGGTTTAGGGTTTAGGGTTTAGGGTTTAGGGTTTAGGGTTTAGGGTTTAGGGTTTAGGGTTTAGGGTTTAGGGTTTAGGGTTTAGGGTTTAGGGTTTAGGGTTTAGGGTTTAGGGTTTAGGGTTTAGGGTTTAGGGTTTAGGGTTTAGGGTTTAGGGTTTAGGGTTTAGGGTTTAGGGTTTAGGGTTTAGGGTTTAGGGTTTAGGGTTTAGGGTTTAGGGTTTAGGGTTTAGGGTTTAGGGTTTAGGGTTTAGGGTTTAGGGTTTAGGGTTTAGGGTTTAGGGTTTAGGGTTTAGGGTTTAGGGTTTAGGGTTTAGGGTTTAGGGTTTAGGGTTTAGGGTTTAGGGTTTAGGGTTTAGGGTTTAGGGTTTAGGGTTTAGGGTTTAGGGTTTAGGGTTTAGGGTTTAGGGTTTAGGGTTTAGGGTTTAGGGTTTAGGGTTTAGGGTTTAGGGTTTAGGGTTTAGGGTTTAGGGTTTAGGGTTTAGGGTTTAGGGTTTAGGGTTTAGGGTTTAGGGTTTAGGGTTTAGGGTTTAGGGTTTAGGGTTTAGGGTTTAGGGTTTAGGGTTTAGGGTTTAGGGTTTAGGGTTTAGGGTTTAGGGTTTAGGGTTTAGGGTTTAGGGTTTAGGGTTTAGGGTTTAGGGTTTAGGGTTTAGGGTTTAGGGTTTAGGGTTTAGGGTTTAGGGTTTAGGGTTTAGGGTTTAGGGTTTAGGGTTTAGGGTTTAGGGTTTAGGGTTTAGGGTTTAGGGTTTAGGGTTTAGGGTTTAGGGTTTAGGGTTTAGGGTTTAGGGTTTAG
>NC_090809.1:64981805-65171805 GCF_036512215.1 Solanum lycopersicum | reverse complement strand
AGATGGAAGGGATCAATACAATGTCTATCAGCATAATCAAAGTCATGGATACACTAAAGGAACTCATATACAGAAGGAAAAAAGAAATAAGCAGTCAAGAGTGGAAACTCAAGTAATTAAAGATCATCAGGCTGATTACCAACTTGACAATCAAAATACAGCAGGTATTGTATCAATGCTCCACTCCCCTTCAATCCCTTATAGAGATAATGTTGGTGTAGATGATGGAGGTGAGGTTGGAAGATGTCAGGTGGCTATTAGTTCTCAGCATGCTAATTATGATAAAGGAAAAAATAAAGTTGTTGAACAGGGGACCACTAGTTATGTGGAGAAAGAACCCCCTGATAAACAGACTGTTACTATTTCTGATCAAATTATTAATAAAAATAATAATAAAACTCAAACTACTACTGGTAATGAACCTATTGACCACCAACAAGATAAGAATGTTGATGAGTATAGGGCACCTGATTCTGAAGATGAGTTTGATGTGGAAACTCAATCTTTAGAAGAAGGTATTGAACCAGGAGAGGAATTTACTAACTCTGATCAAATTCATAAGGGTCCTTTGATTCAATCCTCTAATGCTGATGAAATTAGAGATGTAACTGGCAAACAAGGGCTTTCTCCTAGAGGCAGAAAACTTTTAAAACAAAATAAAAATACTAGTACAAGTAAACCTAATACTAGAGCTAGAAGTAGAGGGATTTAATGATTAAGTTCTTATGTTGGAATGTGAGGAGCATAAATACTTTTGGTGCTCTAGAGAGATTGATTAACCTTAGAAAGATTCATAATCTGTCTATGCTGGCTATTTTAGAACCTTTTTCTAATCAAAATCATATAGATTCTTGCAGAATGCAGTTGATCATGAATCATAGTTTTAGTAATACTAATAACAAAATCTGGCTTTTTTGGTCTAATGAGATTAGTTGTGATATTTTGGAAAGTGACCAGCAACAGGTGACTTGTGAAGTGAGGCATGTGAATTGCAGTGAGAAATTCATTATTACCTATGTATATGCTAAGTGTAAGGATCAGTTAAGGAAACCACTTTGGGATGTTATGTTAAAGAGATCTGAAACCAGTTACCCTTGGAGTATAATAGGAGATTTCAATGTTATCACATCCACTAGTGAAAAGCTGGGAGGTAGAGAGTATAACATTAATAAGAGTTTGGAGTTTATTAGTATTATTGAGGCATGTGGTTTAGTGGATATGGGCTATCATGGTCAGGATTATACTTGGTGTAATCATAGAAGAGATGGAGCAAGGATTTGGAAAAGACTGGATAGGGGCATGACTAATGATAACTGGATTGAAAAAATGCCTCATTCTAGTATTACTCATCTGCCTTCAGTAGGGTCTGATCATTGCCCTTTATTGATGGAAATAAGTGATATTCATTCTAATACTATTAAATACTTCAAATTTTTAAATTGTTGGACTGAGAATGAATCATTCTTAAACATTGTGGAAAACTGTTGGACAAGGGAAGTGATTGGAAATCCTATGTGGAATTTTCATACAAAGTTAAAAAGGTTAACTAAGACATTGAGAGTGTGGTCAAAAAATGAGTATGGTGATGTATTTGAAAAGGTTAAGATATATGAGGATTTGGTGAATAGTGCTGAAAAGGATATGTTATGTAATCATAGTAATGAAAACATTGAGAAGCTGAATGCTATTAATGCTAAGTATATTAAGTATCTGAAGCTAGAATTTAAAATACTTCAGCAGAAAACTCAGTTACATTGGTTACAAGAGGGAGATGCAAATACCAAATACTTTCATGCTGTGATTAGAGGTAAAAGAAATAGAATGGCTATTCATAAATTAATGGATGACAGTGGAAAATGGATTAAAGGGGAAGAAGATATTGCTAAACAGGCTTGTGATTATTATCAAGAGATTTTCACTGGAAAGAATGATAAAATTAATGAAGGTATACTGCAATGTCTCAAACCTATGATTACTTCAGAACAAAATGATGTTTTAGACAGAATTCCTGATATAGATGAATTGAGAAGGATCATTATGAGTATGAATCCTCATTCAGCACCTGGACCTGATGGATTTGGAGGAAAATTTTATCAAATATGCTTTGATATTATCAAAGATGATCTATTGGCTGTTGTTAAATATTTTTATAATGGTAATAGTATACCTAAATATATGACTCATGCTTGTCTTACCTTACTTCCAAAAACTGATCACCCCTGCAGACTAAAAGACTTCAGACCTATTAGCCTTAGCAACTTTGCTAATAAGATCATTTCAAAGATCTTTAGTACAAGATTGGCTGATATACTACCTGGTATTATTTCTGAAAATCAATCAGGTTTTGTCAAAGGGAGAAGTATTGCTGAGAATATTTTGTTGGCTCAGGAAATAATTCATGGTATTAAAAAGCCAAAAGAAGGTAGTAATGTAGTTATCAAGTTAGATATGGTTAAAGCTTATGATAGAGTTTCATGGAATTATACTTGTTTGGTGTTAAGGAGATTGGGGTTTAGTGAAGTGTTTATTGATAGAGTTTGGAGGATAATGAGTAACAATTGGTATTCTGTGGTAATAAATGGTAAGAGGCATGGATTTTTTCAATCTAAGAGGGGACTTAAACAAGGTGATCCATTATCTCCAGCACTATTTATTTTAGGTGCTGAAGTTTTATCTAGACAGCTTAATAACCTTTATCAAAACCATCAGTATAAAGGTTTTCACATGGAAAGAAATGGTCCTCAAATTAATCACCTTAGTTTTGCAGATGATATCATTATATTTGCTTCTACTGATAGTGATTCCCTACATCAGATTATGAAAACTATTGAAGTATATGAACAAGTTTCTGATCAGAAGGTAAATAAGGATAAAAGTTTCTTTATGGTGACATCTAATACTGATTATGACACTATTGAGGAAATAAAAAGGGCTACTGGTTTTGATAAGAAGAGCAGTCCTATTAAATACCTTGGATGTCCCTTATACATTGGAGGGCAAAGGATAATTTATTATTCAGATATGGTTGAAAAGGTGATCAAAAAAATTGCAGGTTGGCATTCTAAAATTTTAAATTTTGGGGGCAAAATTACTTTGGTAAAACATGTATTACAATCTATTCCTATTCATACACTAGCAACTATTTCACCTCCTAAAACTACCTTAAATTGTATCAAGAAGATTATTGCTGATTTCTTTTGGGGTATAGATAAAGATGGTAAGAAATATCATTGGTCATCTTGGGAAAATATGGCATATCCAACTAGTGAAGGGGGTATTGGTGTAAGACTATTAGAGGATGTTTGTACAGCTTTTCAATATAAGCAGTGGTGGGATTTTAGAACAAAAAATTCTTTATGGAGTCAATTTCTAAAATCCAAATACTGTCAAAGAGCCAATCCTGTGGCTAAAAAGTATGACACTGGTGATTCATTGGTTTGGAGATATCTAACAAAAAACAGGGACAAAGTGGAACCCTTTATTAAATGGCAAATACATTCTGGTACATGCAGCTTTTGGTGGGATAATTGGTTGGATACTGAAAATCTTGCCAAGCAAAGTGATCAAATATCTAGCTTAAATAACAGTGTGGTAGTAGATTTCATAAAAGAGGGTAAGTGGAATGAAAGCCTAATTAGACAGCATGTGTCACCTTTGTTAATACCTAAGATTTTACAGACATCTTTGTCTTATAATGCTAGAAAAAAGGATACTGCAATATGGATTCCAACTGAAACAGGCAAGTTTACTATAGCTTCTGCATGGGAATGCATTAGAAAGAAAAAAACTACTCATTTTATTAATAACATTATCTGGCATAAACAATTACCTTTTAAAATAGACTTCTTTATTTGGAGAGCTTTAAAAGGTAAATTACCTACGAATGAAATTTTGCAGAAATTTGGTAGAAATATCTCTGAATGTTATTGTTGTTATAGTAAAGGTGCAGATGACATTAACCATATCTTGATTAATGGAAATTTTGCTAAATATATTTGGAAGATCTATGCTTCAACACTTGGAATAGTGACAGCAAATGTAAACCTTAAAGACCAACTTCTACATTGGAGGAATCAGATAGTTTATAATGAGGTACACAAATTGATAATACATATTTTACCTAATGTAATTTGTTGGAATCTATGGAAGAATAGGTGTGCTGTCAAATATGGAAAGAAAAGATCCAGCATACATAAAGTGCAATATGGTATATTCAAGACTGTTATGCAGGTTATTAAAATGGTGTTTCCTAGTATACCTTGGCAATCTAATTGGAATAGACTTATTAACTTAGTATAACAATGTAAACAACAATATAAGATAGTGATAGTAAGCTGGAAAAAACCAGCTTTAGACATTTACAAACTTAATACTGATGGTAGTGCTTTACATAATACTTTTAAGATTGGAGGTGGTGGTATTTTAAGGGATCACCAAGGTCAAATTGTTTATGCTTTTTCTATACCTTTTGGTTGTGGTACTAACAACATTGCAGAGATAAAAGCTGCTCTATATGGGCTGGAGTGGTGTGAAGATCATGGATACAAAAGAGTTGAATTGGAGGTCGATTCCGAGCTACTGTGCAAGTGGATCAAAAACACAATACAAATTCCTTGGAGATATGAAGACCTTATCTTACAAATCCAGCAAATAGCTAAGAAAATGGAACAATTTAAGTGTCATCACATCTATAGAGAAGCAAATAGTACTGCAGACTCACTAGCCAAATGGAGTCACAATTTGGAAATCATTCAACACTTTTACACAACAAGACAACTTGAGGGAGCAATTAAAGGAAGCTATTTACTAGAGAAGATGGGCACACAAAATTTTAGAAGAAGGAAAATCAAGAGAATAAAACATCCACCTTAGTCTTTCAAAGTCTTATACATTATGATATTAGCAATTAGCAATTAGATTAAATCTTTGATGTAAGTTCAAATTTATAGACTCTTCTTTTATTCATGTAAAGGGCGTGTCTCCCTATTTTATGCATTATAGAAATAGTTCCATTATAGTGAGCATCATTTTGTATAAAGGTTGGGTTGACTAATCTTAGTAGATAGGTCAACCCTACACCTTACATATCATAGAAGGTAAGGTTTATGTCCCCCTTCTTGTAAAAATTTTGTTGTTAAATGGTAAGGCCTGGGGGTGTTGCTAAGCCCCTGACCCACCTCAAGGGTCGTTTAATAAAAAAAAAAAAAACCCCAAACCCCAAACCCCAAACCCTAAACCCTAAACCCTAAACCCTAAACCCCAAACCCCAAACCCCAAACCCCAAACCCCAAACCTCAAACCCCAAACCCCAAACCCCAAACCCCAAACCCTAAACCCCAAACCCCAAACCCCAAACCCCCATCGCGCCCCATTTTCTGAAATTTTTCTCTCTCTACATTTTCTCTCTCATCGCACGCGCTCTCTCCCACAACGGCTGACTCACAACAATCGCCCAGCGCCGCGAAGGCGCGTGGGCCACCGGCAGCCGTCAAATGGCCACCGGACCAAAACCAAGAGGAGCGCTCTCACTTAGGCTTCTCAATACACCATAACACGCTCCAAGATCATTCTCAGAATGCTTCAAAATTGCGGGTAGAAGATGCGATGGAACCTGCGATTCTTGAAGAGGCGTTCGCTGAAGAACAAGAAAATATTTCCACAAGGAATTCTGGATGGAATCGAGGGGAACAAAGTAGAGAAATGAATTCTCCGCATCAAGATCTATTACCAGTTCAAAAATCAGCAGATTCCACCGTCTCAATCGCTCAGCAACTAGAGGTGAATGTTCGCGATGTCGCGACGACATCGCCTGAGATGCGCCTTCATCTTCGAGCGACCTCAGGTCAAATTCGAACTAATTCGACTACTGGGGTTTTTTCACCAATGGAAGAGGAATCTTTTGAGCCAAATCTGAGGCAAATAGATCCTAAACTCGCCGGCGGCGAAAACCCCGGCGAACCTGCAAATTCGAACATCGGAATCAATGGTGTCGCATTAGAAAACCAAGCTTCTCATGAGCAAACAACTCCAGTAACAACTTCATGTCACAAAGAAGAGGGGGTAATCCATAACAACAACAACATTCAAGTTCAAATCACCCACAAACGACATGAACAACTACATAACCTGGAAAATGAAGGGGAATACTCAAGCTGTAATCGAAATGAGACGAGGAATGTTCAAGAACATGATACATCAATCAGGGAAGGAAAGGCTACTGACGCCAACAAAAAATAGGGGGAGAAGTTAGTTGATCAACAAGTCAACACCATGAAAGACATGAGCATTCAATCTACAAGCTCAAACGATGCGAATTCTAAATTTTCTTTTGCTACTGGAGATAATTCGCCTCAGCTAACACCTAAACTGTTTGCAGATGTTACGCCAAGAATGAATACCAAAAATGGAGTTGGACAGGATCAAACAACGAGAGCTACTGATCATTCAACTAAGCAGGTTCATCAAGTTGAAGAAGGATGCAAGACGATAGAGGGAGCAAAATCCAATGCAATACCAGAAAACAATACCAAACAGCCTGAGCAAGCAATGCAAAATCACAAACAGGTTGGAGGAAGGGTTGGTAACACAAGGGAGCAGGCTACAGAGACATATCACAACAACTTCCCCAAAATTTCTAACAATTTCTCAAGGTATGATCACAACTCCCAAAATGCTAAAATTAACAAACATGATGTAACATTCAATCATGATAGTATTAGACAAACTTCAAACCAGCAACAGGGCCAACAAGGTAAGAATAATCCCAACACTGATGTCAACACAGAACCTGCACCCTATACTGTTATCCAGTCGTTTGCTGCAAGACTTAGATACAATCAGGCTCAAAAGGAAATTCCTATTTGTCTAAACGAGCCAATTCACACAACTAGACAAGGACTACCTGCTGTCTTGATAGATGAGAATGATTACTATGTGAAGTTGGCTGAAATTTGTAAATACACTCTTGTTGGGAAGTTTACAAACACTATGCCTAGAATGGAACATGTGAGGAAGAGTTTTATTCAACAAACTCAATTGATGGGGGGGGGGGGGGGGGTTAAGATCACTCATTTTAACTCTAGACATGTATATATTGATCTAGATAATGAATTAGACTATCAAACTGTTTGGACTAAGTTGAAAATGACCATTGAGGGTCAGGCTATGAGAATACAAGCCTGGACCCCAGATTTTACACCTGAAGAAGAAACACCTATTGTGCCTATATGGGTATCTATACCAGGTTTGCCTTGGCACTGTTACAACAAGGTATTCCTATCGACCATCTTAGAAAGTATAGGGAAAGTGCTGTTCCTAGACTCACCTACTTCACAAAGAACTAGGGGTAGCACCACTAGAGTGAAAGTCCAAGTAGATCTCACCAAGGATAGACCTTCCCATGTCTGGTTGGGTTTTAAGGATGCTAATCCCAACAAAGGAAGGTGGTTGAAAGTGGATTATGAAAGCATCCCTAGCTATTGTTTCTATTGTAGACATCAAGGGCATAGGGATGAAGAGTGTACTATTAAAAGAAGGGATGATGAAACAAGGAAAAAAAAGGAGTTGGAAGAAGTCAAAAACAGTAAAGAAACAGGTGCAAGGAAAAGTCATGAGCAAGGAAAAAGCACAAGAGAGGAAAATTCAAAGGGTTCCAATCAACAACCAAAAAGCCAACAAGGAGGAACAGGGCAAGCAAGTGACATGAATCAAACAAAGGATCAAATAATCAACCAACAACAAAGGAATTCTACTCAATGGCAGACTGAACAGAGGCAACAAGGAGAGACAAATGAGGACCAATGGCAAACACAAAAGAAAAAACATCAAAAACAGCAAGAACATGTCAACTCCAAAGCTGTATGGAGACCAGTCACTCCACCAATGCAAGCATCCAATGGCAACAGTCAACAAGAACAAAAAACTTCAGGTATAAATGTTCTCCCAACTCAAAATTTTTTCTCACATCTTGAAATGCAGGAAACCCAAGACATTCAACAAACAGGGAGGCAGATACCAAAGGAAACAATTGCAAACAGTATAAACCAAAATGCCAATCTACAAAAGATTGAAAAAAATAGCAAGAAGATCCCAGGTATTGACTTATCTCTCCCAAGTCCCAAAACCCCCCTTTTGATTAATGTTAAGACTGGTCATACTGTGGAAGTTTGTGGAGGTATGGATGGGGGGAGCAAGGAGATACCCATTAACTTGCAGGAAGGGGTTACCAAAGGGGGGAGTTTGCCTCATGTTATGCATGAGGGGTTGGATGACCATAGGATTGACTATAGAGACCCTAAGGATACCAATAATTCTGTCAAACAACAGGTTCAACCTCTTCAGCAACAACTTCACAATAGAGACAGCTCCAAACAGTTTACTAAGGAAAAAACAGTGCAACAACAAAGCCAGAAAAAAGATGAAACTGATCTGGAGGAAAAAAGTGGTAATATGACTGCTGAAAACACTTCTAAGAGTAGAAACAAGCCTAGCAAACAGAAAAGGGATGCTGAAAAAAGAAGGCAAAGTAAACAGCAAGACAAGGTTAATGAAAATGTCAAAGAGATGGTGGAGGAAACATGTAATAAATTTGTAATGGTGGATGACAATCATGGATTAGATATCCCTCCACTACAAATTCAATACATGACTCCAAGCACAGCAGAACAGCAATATAAACAGAGGAATAAAAATCAGGAAGTACAGCAACCTATGGAGGATGAATATGCTGTGATTAACTCTGAAGATGAGATGATGGAGGATGAACACCTCTTAGATGACAGTGATGATAATGATGAGACTAGTGAGGCCCTTATTAGGGCCTTCAGTCCATCTAAGGATCAGACAATAGAAAAGGAGAAACAACAGGTTACTCAGAACCAGTGTCTATCCCCAAGGAGCTTTCAACAGGATAAATTCCACTTCACCAAACAAGATGCCAATACTGTCACTTCTGGCAGACCTAATACTAGGTTGTTCTCATCCAAATCTTCCCAATGATTAGTACACTCATATGGAATGTGAGGGGGATTAACACTCAAGGTGTCCTGGAAAGACTTAAAATGCTCAAGAAAATGCACCACCTCTCTGTTATAACTATCCTGGAACCTTTCTCTACCAGTACCAATATTCAAAGTTTTCAACTGCAATTGAACATGGATAATGCTATTAGTAATTGTAATAGTAAAATTTGGGTTTTTTGGAATAGTGATATTGATTGTAATATTCTTGATGAAGATGAACAACAAATCACTTGTGACATGAAACACAATGAGTTACAATTCAAATTTACTTATACCTTTATCTATGCAAAATGCAAAGAATACCTAAGGAGACCTTTATGGGAGAAATTAATCCATCAGGCCTATATAAATGTCAATCCTTGGTGTGCAGTGGGGGACTACAATGTTATTTCTGATGTGGAAGAAAAACTAGGAGGTCTGCCCTATAATATGAGGAAGAGTATGGACTTCATTGCTACCATTGAAGCTTGTGGTTTGGTTGACATAGGCTTTAGTGGTCACAAGTATACTTGGTCTAATAAAAGGGGTATTACCAATAGAATTTGGAAGAGACTTGATAGAGCTTTGGTTGATGATCTATGGTTAGAGAGAATGCCTCAAACAACCATCACTCATTTATCAACTACTGGTTCAGACCACTGTCCCTTACTGATGGAAATGGTATCCAATGAATCTGAGCACATCAAATATTTTAGATTTCTTAACTGTTGGGTTGACAATCCTAATTTTTTACATACTGTTAAGGAATGTTGGGATAGAACTGTGGAAGGTAATCCAATGTGGAGGTTCCATCAAAAAATGAAGAGACTATCTAACACCCTTAGTGTGTGGTCTAGAAAGGAATTTGGGGATATATTTCAGAAGGTTAGAATGTATGAGGAACAAGTGCATGATGCGGAAGAAAAATACATCCAAAACCAATCTGAATCAAATAGGAGTACCCTCCATGAACTTAATGCTCAATATCTAAAATTCCTCAAACTTGAAGATACCATATTGAAACAGAAAACCCAGCTACAATGGTTCAAAGATGGGGACTCTAATTCCAAATATTTCCATTCCATTATAAGGGGAAGGAGGAGGAAACTGTTTATTCACAAGATAGTTACTGAAAATGGAGAATGGTTACAAGGCGAGAATCATATTGCTCAAGAAGCTTGTGAACACTTCAACACCATATTCACTGGAGAAAATATATACATTGATGACCATAATCTGGAGTGTATCCCTAAAATGGTTGATCAAGACCAGAATAACCATCTTACAAGACTTCCAGATATGGATGAACTTAAAGAAGTAGTTTTCTCCATGAATCCCAACTCAGCTGCTGGTCCTGATGGTATGAATGGGTATTTTTTTCAGAAATGTTGGAACATCATTAAAAATGAACTGTTAGAAGTACTTCAAGCTTTCTTCAGTGGCCAAATGATCCCTAAGTACTTCTCTCATTCTTGCATAGTTCTACTTCCAAAAGTGAATAATCCAAACAAACTTAAGGAATTTAGGCCTATCAGTCTGAGCAACTTTACGAGTAAGATTATATCCAAACTTGTAAGTTCTAGACTTAGTCCTATCCTTCCATCTTTGATTTCAACCAACCAATCAGGTTTTGTGAAAGGGAGAAGCATTGCAGAAAACATCATGCTTGCTCAGGAAATCATCCACCATCTCAAGAAACCCAACATTGGGAGTAATGTAATTATCAAGCTAGATATGGCAAAAGCTTATGACAGGGTCTCTTGGTCCTACATTTGCCTAGTGCTAAGAAAGATGGGGTTTAATGAAGGTTTCATTGACATGTGTTGGAGAATTATGGAAGAACAGATGCGCATGCAAATATGGAGGCAAAGCAACAAACATCAGTAGAGTTAAATACGCAATCTACAAGGACACCTTCAAGATGCTGAAAAATTCTTTCCCACACATTCAGTGGCCTGCAAATTGGACAGCTCTCATTCAAAAGATTGAAAACTGCAAACATGACATCAAAGTACACAAGGTAGGCTGGAATAAACCTCCGGAAGATTGGGTCAAGATAAACACAGACGGAAGCGCTCTCAACAACCCAGGGAAGATAGGAGCTGGAGGTATTATCAGAGACAAAGATGGCAAACTTCTGATGGCGTTTGCAGTACCACTCGGCGAGGGTTCGAACAACAAAGCTGAAGTGGAGGCGGCACTGTTTGGACTGCAATGGGCAACAGAATTGGGACATACAAACATTATTATGGAATTAGACTCTCAAATAGTAGTGCAATGGATAGCAAAGAAAACAGTTCATCACTGGAGTGTTACAAATCAATTAGAGAGGATCCAACAACTCATTCAGCAGACTCAGCAGTTGAAGTGTGATCATATATTTCGAGAAGCAAATTGGGTAGCAGATTCACTCTCCAAACATAGCCATGGTACATCAAGTCTTCAACTATACTTCAACAGCAATCAAATGCCCAAGGAAGCTCAGGCCTACTACCAGATGGACCTTTTGAATATGCCTAGTTTTCGAAGAAAAAAGACTAAGAAGATTTTTGACCCCCCTTAATGTAATTAATTACCTTTTCAACTTGGCTATATTCAAGTAGTATAGCTACTTTGAATAGGAATTGTTAGGTTTACATAGGTTATTTTGTAAAGGGAGAGTCTCCCTAATTTATGCGTTCTAGATATTTTGTAATGAGAGGAGTCCTCTCCTTAGGTTCTTAATATTTAGGTTGCATCATGACTTGTACGGGGAGGAGTTGACATTCCTTGGAAAGTCGACTCCAAACCACCTTAGGATGGAGGTTAGGTTTATGCCCCCCTCCTTGTATTTTTATTTTGTTATTAATGTTAAGGCCTGGGGGTGTTGCTCAGCCCCTACCCCTACAAGGGTTATTCAACAAAAAAAAAAAAAAACCCCCCAAACCCCAAACCCCAAACCCCAAACCCCAAACCCCAAACCCCAAACCCTAAACCCCAAACCCCAAACCCCAAACCCCAAACCCCAAACCCCAAACCCCAAACCCCAAACCCCAAACCCCAAACCCCAAACCCCAAACCCAAAACCCTAAACCCTAAACCCTAAACCCTAAACCCTAAACCCTAAACCCTAAACCCTAATTTAAGCTTTCTTAGGATTTATTTCCATAGCTAGGCATCTTATTGTATAAGGTTATATTGATATATCTTAGTAGATGTATCAATACATACCTACCAAATCATAGAAGGTAAGGTCTAGTCCCCCTTCTTGTAATGTTGATTTTCATGAAATGATAAGGCCTGGGGGTGATGCTAAGCCCCTGACCCACAACAAGGGTCGTTCAATTAAAAAAAAAAAACCCTAAACCCTAAACCCTAAACCGTAAACCCTAAACCGTAAACCCTAAACCCTAAACCCTAAACCCTAAACCCTAAACCCTAAACCCTAAACCCTAAACCCTAAACCCTAAAACCCTAAACCCTAAACCCTAAACCCTAAACCCTAAACCCTAAACCCTAAACCCTAAACCCTAAACCCTAAACCCTAAACCCTAAAACCCTAAACCCTAAACCCTAAACCCTAAACCCTAAACCCTAAACCCTAAACCCTAAACCCTAAACCCTAAAACCCTAAAACCCTAAAACCCTAAACCCTAAACCCTAAACCCTAAACCCTAAACCCTAAACCCTAAACCCTAGGGGAAAAATTTTCAATAAAAAAAGGGAGCCGCAGCCCCCTCTCCTCTTTTTCTCCTCCTAGCCGCGGCCCCTTCTCCTTCCAGCACTCCCTCTCATTTTCCTCCCATTCGCCTTCCCTCCCTCTCTCCACAACCTTTCCCCTCCCTCTCTTCCCAGTCGCCCCTCTTTCTCTCCTTCACTGTTGCCGTCTCACGCAAGACGCCGCCGGAGAACCCTAAAACCTATCCATCATTCTTCAATCTCTCTTCCTCTCCAGCCAGCATGAGGAGGACGAAGCCAGCTGCAGAGAAGAAACCAGCAGCGACAAGGCAACCCCCGGCCTGCGTACTGCAGCGAAGCCAGCAACCAAACGACTCCAACAAAACCCCAAACCCCATTTCTTTCTTCTCCGACCACACCACCCCCAAAACTCTTTTGTTTCTTTCTCGTTTTTGCAGCTAGCAGCGACCCCGGCGGGGAGCTTTAAGCTCCGATGAACCGGAGCCAAATAAGAAAAAAATATAAATATAAAAATGAAACAGTCCCTTTCCCTCTCTCCCCTTCACGATTTTGATTTATTTTGTAGGTATTCCGGCCAGCTCGAGCAACCTCGGTGAGCTTCGAAGCTGTGGCAAACAAATCAAAACCCTCTATCAAAATGGAGCTAAGGAAGCCATGGAACGACAAGCCAAAAAGCTCCAAAGATCTATTTGTTCTATTTCTCTATTAGAGGTGATTTCTTTATTGTTGTTTCTTTCCAACAAGCATAATGGAGATATTCTTTCATGAAAAAAAAACCCTAAACCCTAAACCCTAATTTATGCTTTTAGAAAGGGTAGCATTATTTTCTAATTGTCCATCTTATTGTGTAAGGGTGTATTGACTATCTTAGTAGATGAGTCAATTACATACCTACCAAATATTAGAAGGTAAGGTGAATGCCCCCCTTCTTGTAATACTTTGTTTTGATATATGTTAAGGCCTGGGGGTGTTGCTAAGCCCCTGACCCACCCTTAGGGTCGATTAATAAAAAAAAACCCTAAACCCCCCAAAAAAAACCCTAAACCCTAAACCCCATCGCACCCCATTTTTCCAGATTTTTTCTCTCTCTACATTTTCTCTCTCTTAGCAAAACGCTCTCTCTCTCACTTACAACGGCTGATAAGTCTCAATCGCCCAGCGCCGCAACAGCGCGTGGGACGCCGGCAGCCGTCAGACGGCCACCGAACCAAAGCCAAAAGGGGCGCTTCGATGAGAGCTCCTTAACCATACATAGCACGCCCCAAAATCAACCTCAGCATGCCTCCAATATGCAGGACAAAGATGCGATGAATTCTGCGTTTTTTGAAGGGGTCGTCTGTGAAGATCGCGAAAAAATTTCCCCACGAATTTCTGGATGGAATCGAGAGGAATCGAGTAGGGAAATGAACTCCCCTCACCTTGATCTACCACAGGTCAAACAATTAGCCAATCCTATCGTCCCAATCGCTCAGACGAGAGAGGCGAATTTGGAGGAAATCGCGACGAAGTCGCCTGAGTCGCGCATCGATATTCGACCTACTTCCAGTTCAATTCGAAGGGATTCGACCACTGGGGTTTGTTCCCCTAAGGATGAGGACCCTATCAGCCAAAAATGGAAGCAAATGGACGGTCGAATCGCCGGTAGTGAAAATTCCGGCGACCTTACTGTGCCATACGCCGGAATTAATGGAACTTCAACAAAAGAGGCATTCTCCCAAGCTCAAAATACTCAAGTAACAACCTTAATTAATCGCCCTAACAGAGGGAACCTCAACACCAATGATCCAGCATCTTCCACAAATCGCAACCCACATGAGCATCTTGGACGACATGAGAGAACAGGGGAAACGTCAAGTTGTGGTCGAGGAGAGGAACGTCATAGCTCTGCAACTGATCCTCACGATTTGGAAGCAAAAACAATGGCTAAAGACAACAACAATCATCAGAAGGAAAATTTCAATGAACAACAGGACAAGAACAAGATGAACATGGACATACAACCTGCAGCATCAGCAGCAGGAACTTCTAATTTTTCCTTTGCAATGACAAGTACTTCATCACACTTAACCCCTCAACTCAATGCAGGTAACTCTCCAGGAAAATATAACAATCAAGACAAAGGTGGAAGAGAGGAGAAAGCAAATGAGCACAGTCATGAACAAGCTAAGGAAAAACAGGTTCAAGATCATAAGCAGCAGCACCAACCTGAGGAAGAAAAGAGGAGATTGGAAGGAATCAATTTAGATCAAAGTCAGGTGAATGCTGAAAAGCAAACTGATCAAACCAAGCAAAGCTATACACAAGGAGGAAGGAAATCTGATGATCAATCCAACAAGGCAAGGGAGGAGTATCACAACAACTTCCCCAAAATTTCCAACAACTATTCAAGGTATGATCCTAAACTTCACAATGATAACACTCGCAAACAGGCTGGCCAGGCTGATCAGGCCAATACTAGGAATCCAAACAACCACCTACAGGGCCAGCAACTCAATAACAACAACAAAAATGAGCAAAATTCTGAACCTGCCCCATACACTGTGATACAATCGTTTGCAGCTAGGTTGAGATATAATCAGGCTCAAAAAGAAACTCCCATTACTTTGAATGAACCTGTTCATACCACTAGACAAGGTTTCCCCGCTGTTCTTATTGATGAAAATGATTACTATGTTAAATTAGCGGAGATTTGTAAATATACGCTTGTGGGCAAATTTACTAACACTATGCCTAGAATGGAGCTTGTTAGGAAAAGTTTCATTTTGCAAACTCAATTGATGGGGGGAGTTAAGATCACACACTTCAATTCTAGACACGTCTATATTGATCTTGACAATGAATTGGACTATCAAACGGTTTGGACGAAACTGAAAATGAACATCGAGGGTCAAGCTATGAGAATACAAGCTTGGACCCCAGATTTCACTCCGGAAGAAGAAACACCTGTGGTTCCTATTTGGATATCAATTCCTGGACTCCCCTGGCACTATTACAACAAAGTCTTCTTAACAACTATTTTGGAAAGCATTGGGAAAGTTTTGTTTTTGGACTCACCTACCTCACAGAGAACTAGAGGCAGCACCACTAGAGTTAAGGTTCAGGTCGACCTAACTAAAGAAAGGCCTTCCCATGTTTGGCTAGGTTTTAAACACTCCAACCCCAACAAAGGAAGATGGTTAAAAGTTGAATACGAAGGAATTCCTAGCTATTGTTTTTATTGTAAACACCAAGGCCACAGGGATGAGGAGTGTACAATCAAAAGAAGAGATGAGGAGATTAAAAAAAAAGGAGCTGGAGGTGGAAAAAAACAGTATGGAAAGGAGTTCTGGAAAATTGAATGAACAAAGGAAAGATCAAAAGGAGGATACAACAAAGACTCCAAACCAACCAAACAAAAAACAAAAGGGAAGCAATGAAAAAAATGAGGATCAGACTCAACCAAGAACACACATGACAAGTCAACAGCAAAAGAAAATTATACAGAATCAAGAGGAACAGGGGCAGCAAGAGGACAGACAAGAAGAACAATGGCAAATACAAAGAAGGAAACAACCAAAAATTCAGGAACAAGTCATCTCCAAAGCTGTGTGGAGACCTGTCACTCCTCCAATGCAAGGAAACAATAGCAGCCATCAACATGAGCAAGGAAATACAGGTATATCTATCCTTCCAACTCAAAATATTTTTACAAACCTTGAAGTGCAGGAAAAGCAAGAAAGGCAGCAAGCTGGACAGGATGGAATCAAGGAAGCAGCAAGTCAAATAAACCAACCCAACAATAAAAACTTAAATGATCAACCTGTCAAGAATAATCCAAATAACCACAAGCCTCCTCATCAACAGGCTGCTGGTAGCAACAAAAGCAAGAGAACAGGTATTGACTTATCTCTCCCAATCCCCAAAGCCCCCAATTTTCTTAATGTTGATGCTGGTCTTACTGATGAAGTTGTTGGAGGTACGGATGGAGAGTGTCAGGAGATAGCCACTAACATGCAGGAAGGGGATACCAAAGGGGGGAATTTGCCTCATGCTATGCATGAGGGGTTGGTTACTGACCCTAGGACAGACCTTAGAGCCTCTGCTATGAACAGTCAGCAACAAAGAGAACAAACTCAGCAGCATGTGCAGAACAGTGGCAACAGAAAACAGACTGCCAAAGAAAAAATTGAAGAACAAGTTGAAAAAATGAAGGACAAGGATCAAAGAAAGAAAAGTGTTTCTATGGGTACTGAAAGCACCCCCAAGAGTAAGAATAAGCCCAGTAAACAAAAAAGAGACGCTGCAAAAAGAAGGCAAAACAAACAGCAAGACAAGGATTTTGAACAAGTGCAGGAAGTAAGGGAGGAACTATGTAACAAATTTGTAATGGTTGATGATAACCAAGGTTTGAATATTCTTCCCTTACAGGTTCAGTACATGACCCCCCCCAGTTCAGAACCTCCAGATAAGATGCAACAGAAGTGTAGGGTTAATACTGAACCTATCATGGATGAATATGCTGTGATTAACTCTGAAGATGAAATTGTTGGGGATAACCAATCTCTAGAAGACTCTGATGATAATGATGAGACTAGTGAGGCCCCTATTAGGGCCTTTAGTCCACATAATGATCAAACTCTAGAAAATGAAATTCAACAAGTAACCAACAGCCAATGTTTGTCTCCAAGGGGCCTTCATTATGACAGGTTCCAATTAAGGAAACAAGATGCCAATACTGTCACTGCAGGCAGACCGAACACCAGACTCTTCTCCTCCAGATCATCCCAATGATTAGTACGATTATATGGAATGTGAGAGGGATCAACACTCAAGGAGTGTTGGAAAGACTCAAAATGCTCAGGAAAATGTACCAGTTATCAGTTATTGCTATTTTGGAACCTTTCTCAGATAGTGTTAATATTCATAACTTCAAGATGCAATTGAGCATGGATAATGCTACTAGTAATTGTAATGATAAGATTTGGGTTTTTTGGAACAGTGATATTGACTGTAATATTCTTGATGAAGATGAACAGCAAATCACTTGTGACATGAAACACAATGAATTACAATACCAATTTACTAGTACCTTTATCTATGCAAAGTGCAAAGATTATCTGAGGAGACCTCTATGGGATAAAATGCGTCATCATGCCTCAATAATTACCAATCCCTGGTGTGCTGTGGGGGACTACAATGTTATATCTGATGTTGATGAAAAACTGGGGGGTCTACCTTACAATATGAGGAAAAGTATGGACTTCATTGCGGTCATTGAAGCTTGTGGTCTTGTAGACATTGGTTTCAGTGGTCACAAATTCACATGGTCTAACAAGAGGGGCATTAACCACAGAATCAGGAAGAGACTTGACAGGGCCTTAGTTAATGACTTATGGCTAGAAAAGATGCCACAAACTACCATAACTCATTTATCTACTACGGGGTCAGATCATTGTCCTTTACTCTTGGAAATGGTTTCCGCTGAAGCCAACCACATTAACTACTTCAAATTCCTTAACTGTTGGGTTGATAATCCGAACTTCATGGTTACGGTTAAAAATTGCTGGGATAGACCTGTGGAGGGCAATGCTATGTGGAAGTTTCATCAGAAGATGAAAAGATTATCAAAAACTCTTAGTGTTTGGTCTAGAAATGAATATGGAGATATTTTTCAACAAGTTCGGATGTATGAGGAACAAGTGCATGAAGCAGAAGAAAAATACACCTTGGACCAAACGGATTCAAATAGGAGTGCCCTCCATGAACTCAATGCTCAATATATCAGATTCCTCAAGCTTGAGGATAATATCTTGAAACAGAAAACTCAACTCCATTGGTTTAAGGATGGTGACACCAACTCCAAATATTTTCACTCCATTATAAGGGGACGAAGGAGAAAATTATTTATTCACAAGATTGTCAATAAAAATGGAGATTTGATACAAGGAGAGAACAATATTGCCCAGGCGGCTTGTGAGCACTTCAATAGCATCTTCAAAGGTGAAGATAAGTACATCAATGAACATACTCTGGAATGCTTACCAAGACTGGTTAATCAGGACCATAATACTAGTCTTACCAAGTTGCCTAGTATGGATGAGCTTAAAGAGGTAGTTTTTTCCATGAACCCCAACTCGGCAGCTGGGCCTGATGGTATGAACGGGTATTTTTTTCAAAAGTGCTAGAACATTATCAAGAATGATTTGATAGAAGTGCTTCATGCTTTTTTCAGTGGTCAAATGATTCCTAAGTACTTCTCGCACTCTTCCGTTGTGCTGCTCCCTAAAGTGAATAATCCAAACAAACTCACAGAATTTAGGCCTATAAGTCTAAGTAACTTCACTAGTAAGATCATATCTAAACTAGTAAGTAACAGACTTAGTCCTATCCTTCCGTCTTTAATTTCTGCTAATCAGTCTGGCTTCGTGAAGGGGAGAAGTATTTCGGAGAACATTATGCTTGCCCAGGAAATTATTCACCAAATCAAGAAACCCAACATTGGAAGTAATGTCATTATTAAATTAGACATGGCAAAAGCGTATGACAGAGTTTCTTGGTCATATATTTGCCTAGTTCTAAGGAAAATGGGGTTCAATGAGGTGTTTATTGATATGATTTGGAGAATTATGGCCAACAATTGGTACTCTATTATTGTCAATGGCAAAAGGTATGGTTTCTTCCACTCTACTAGAGGACTCAAACAAGGTGATCCTCTTTCCCCGACCCTATTTATTTTAAGTGCGGAGGTACTTTCAAGATCACTCAACAGGCTTCATAATCACCCTGACTACCATGGTTTCATCATGGAAAAAAGGGGGCCACAAGTGAATCATCTAAGTTTTGTGGATGACATTATACTTTTCACTTCCGGAAGATGTAAAACCTTGAGACTCCTCATGAATACTCTTAAGGAGTATGAAATGATCTCAGGGCAACTCATCAATGGAGATAAAAGCCATTTTATGCTTCATTCTAATGCGTTCAATAGCACTAGGGATAGAATTAAAAGGCTGACCAGCTTCAAGCAGAAACAGGGCCTTATCAATTACCTAGGATGCCCTTTATTTGTTGGCAGACCTAGGAATGTTTACTTCTCTGATCTTATTAACAAAGTTGTTTCTAGAATTACAGGTTGGCAAACAAAGCAACTTAGTTATGGAGGCAAGGCTGTACTCTCCAAACATGTTTTGCAGGCACTACCTATACACTTGTTATCTGTTGTAACCCCTCCTACTACAATCCTCAAACAGATCCAAATGCTAATCGCAGATTTTTTCTGGGGATGGAAAAACAATAAGAAAAAATATCATTGGTCTTCTTGGAAAAATCTGAGCTACCCTTATGAGGAGGGGGGGGGGTTGGGATGAGAAACCTGAATGATGTTTGCAAATCTTTCCACTTCAAGCAATGGTGGATCTTCAGAACAAAACAAACCTTGTGGGGAGATTTCTTAAAAGCGAAATATTGCCAAAGATCCAATCCGGTGAGCAAGAAATGGGACACGGGAGAGTCATTAACCTGGAAAAATATGCTAGTTAATAGACAGCAGATGGAGCAACACATTCATTGGAGACTTCAGGCTGGGAATTGTTCCTTTTGGTGGGACAATTGGCTTGGTACAGGGCCTCTAGCTTAACATACCAGCAACAGTAACAGACTTAACAACTGTACAGTTGCTGAATTTTGGGAAAATGGAGAATGGAATGGGAGCAAATTGCTGCAACATGCACCAGCCAGCCAGATTTGCAGCATCCTGGAGACAGAAATACAGCAGCAACAACACAAGCCTGACCAGGCTGTTTGGAAACTCACCAGCCATGGCAGATTCACATGCTCTTCTGCCTGGGAGGAAATCAGGGACAAAAAGGCTAAGAACATCTTCAATTCTTTTTTATGGCATAAATGTATTCCTTTTAAATCTTCCTTTCTTTTATGGAGAACTTTAAGAGGTAAAATCCCAACAAATGAAAGGCTGGCTAACTTTGGCATTGAGCCATCTTCTTGTTTTTGTTGTTTTGATAGAACAGGCATGGACACCATTGAACATACCTTCAATACAGGACAATTTGCAGCTAGAGTATGGGATTATTTTGCAGCAACTGCAGGGCTGCAAGCTGATCACTCCACGCTGCTGTCATTGATCAAACAGTGGTGGACAGCCAAGCCAAAGAATGCAGGCCACCAGCTGTTGATGCAAGCCACACCAATCTTCATCTGTTGGAACCTATGGAAGAACAGGTGCGCATGCAAATATGGAGGCAAAGCAACTAATATCAGTCGAGTCAAGTATGCAGTCTACAAGGACACTTTCAAGATGCTGAAAAACACCTTCCCACACATCAATTGGCCACCTAGCTGGACAGCTCTAATACAAAAAAGTGAGAAGTGTATCCATGACATTAAAGTCAGCATGGTAAAATGGATTAAACCTCCGGATCAATGGATCAAGATAAATACGGATGGAAGCGCTCTCACTAATCCGGGAAAGATTGGGGCTGGAGGTATCCTCAGAGACAAAGAAGGCAAACTGGTGATGGCATTTTCAACACCTCTTGGAGAAGGCTCGAACAACATAGCTGAAATTAAGGCGGTCTTTATTGGACTGACCTGGGCACTTGAACTAGGATTCAGGAACATTATGCTCGAGATAGACTCTCAATTGGTCGTGGACTGGATTTCAAATAAAGCAGCCCCACATTGGAGTACTACCAGTCAACTTGAAAAAATCCAGCACATCATCATGCAAACTCATAACTTTAAATGTTCACACATTTTCAGAGAAGTAAACTGGGTAGCAGATGCGCTTTCAAAGCACAGCCACAACACAACAGCCCCTCAAGTCTACTTCAACAGCAATCAACTTCCTAAAGAAGCTAAAGCCTACTATCAAATGGACCTTATGAACATGCCAAGCTTCAGAAGAAAGAAGACTAAGAAGATCTTTGATCCCCCTTGATATTTTTACCTTTTCAACTTAGCTATATTCAAATAATATAGCTACTTTGAATAGGGATATAGTTTAGTTTTACATAGACTTTCTTGTAAAGGGAGAGTCTCCCTAATTTATGCTTCCTAGATACTTTGTAATGAGAGGAGTCCTCTCCTTAGGTTCTTAGTATTTTGGTTTCATCTTTCCTTGTACGGGGCGGAGTTGACATTCCTTTTGGAAAGTCAACTCTAAACCACCTTAGGTTTGGAGGTAAGGTTTATGCCCCCCTCCTTGTATTTTGCTTTTTGTTATTAATGATAAGGCCTGGGGGTGTCGCTCAGCCCCTACCCCTCCAAGGGTTATTCAACTAAAAAAAAAAAAACCCTAAACCCTAAACCCTAAACCCTAAACCCTAAACCCTAAACCCTAAACCCTAAACCCTAAACCCTATCGCTTTCTCATTTCACGGAAATTTTCTCTCTCTAAAAATTTTCTCTCTCTAAAAAAATTTTCTCTCTCTAAAAATTTTGCAAGGTGTTCGTCGTAAGAATTAGTTAATCAGCTAATTTCCTAGAAAATTGTGAGTTGTAATGGATGGAAATCCAGTGGATGAGCGTGTTAAGCCACCAGATCCTCCGATAGAAACTGGAAATCCAACAATTCATTCGCAAATCCACGAAGTGACGGATTCTGCATCGTCTTCCTCGTCGCAAAGGAAGGAAGAAGCGATCCAGGTAGCGACGATAGAGGCTGACATCGATGCTTCGCGTCACAACACTGAAAAAGATTACAATCTTAATCGTAAAGAAGGCGCAATTGAAAGTGGCGAAGAACAGAAGGGCGATGGAAAAATCGCATCGCAAGCAGTGGCGGCAAAATCGAGCTCAACACCAGTTCATTCGTATGATAATCGACAAGAATCGCACAATCTAGGTCGCGATTCACATATTCAACAGATTGGTGGAGCAAAAGATGATAGATTAGTTGATTTACGACTGGGAGGTGAGAAGATCGATTCGCAAGGAAGGGAACAACAATTTAGTGATGGTCAACATCAACAGGTGAATCGATCTGTTACAAATCAACAAAGAAATTTCAATTTCAATAAAGAAAAAGATATGGAACAACAAAATCCAAGGACTACACGAATTCTTGCTTCTAAGGATGCTGTTCATCCTTATCAAATTCGTCAATCTGGTATGCCTTCTTCTGAAATTCCTGTTAGAGCTAATAATGGGCAAGGTAATCTAGTTTCTACCAATTTCAACTCCAAGAATGATAGCTTGGTGAATATTACTGATAGAATTAACATTGATTCTGTTAGAAATCTTGATTATCAACAAAATTTTCCTAAAGTGTCTAGTAATTTTGATAGACCTTTACCTCGAACTAAGAATGCAAATCATGATCCTTCTTCAGAAACTAACACTTTCAATAAGAAGGACCAAATACCTGAACCTACCCCTTATACTGTCATTCAAACATATGCTGATAGACTTAGATATAATCAATCCAAGAAAGGGGAGAGCATTAAGCTTACTGAACCTGAGATTACTACTAAGCAAGGACTCCCAGTTGTGTTATATGTTAAGGAAGAAGTAGTTAAAAACCTAGCTGCTACCTGTAAATTCACTTTGATAGGAAAATTCATCTATACCATGCCTAGAATTGAGTTAATTAGGAAAAATTTTATATTACAAACTCAATTGTCTGGGGGAGTTAAAATAGCTCACTTTAATTCAAGACATGTCTACATTGATCTTGATAATGAATTAGACTATAATATGGTATGGACTAAACAAAGAATGACTATAGCAGGTCAAGTAATGAGAATCCAAGCCTGGACACCTAATTTTACACCTGAGGAAGAAACACCCCTAGTTCCAATATGGATTTCATTGCCTGAATTGCCATGGCATTGTTACAATAAACAATTCATTACTAGTCTTCTTTCACCCATAGGTAGAGTTTTGTATCTTGATTCTGCCTCTATTAATAAAACAAGAGGGAGTCAAGCTAGAGTTAAAGTGCAAGTGGACTTAACAAAGGACAGACCCCCTCACATTTGGATGGGGTATATAGGTGAAGATATTACTGATGGGAGGTGGCAAAAGATTGAGTATGATAGTATTCCAAATTACTGTTTTTATTGCAAACATCAAGGTCACAAGGAGTCTGACTGTATTATAAAACAAAGGGATGAGGAAAATAAAAAAAGAAAAGAGTTAGATAAAAACAAGAATAGGAAAGACATTGCTCAAACTGTCCATGCAGAATTACAGATTGATCAGAACAAGGAAACTGGTAGAAATGAGCCAGATTACAATCAACCAAGACAGCAAGGTGATGAAACTCAGCAGCATGGTATGCAAGATACATGGCAAACACAAATAAGAAAGAATAACAATCAACAAGTTAGATTCAACAATGAAAAGACTGTTCACCAAGCACAGCAATTTCAAGCAGGTATAATTAATATCCCTACTAAAAACACCTATATTGATCTTGAATCACAGGAACTAACACCTGCTGGAGAAGTAATGGAGCAACACAATGATCAAGTGCATGAACAAAGTAATGCATATTCAGAAAGAGCTCATGTACAGCAGGAAAAAAGAAATAAACAACCAAGGTTGGAAAGTCAGGCCACTAATACTCAACAAGTGGTTTATCATCAAGCAAATATTAATAAATCAGGTATTGACTCAATGCTCCCCTCCCCTGCAGCCCTTTGTAGTGACAATATTGGAGTAGCTGATGGAGGTGAGGTTGGAAGAGGTCAGGTGGATAATAGGTCTCAACATACTAGATTTGATAAAGGCAAAGATAAAGTTTTTGAATATGGGGAATGTAGCAATGTTGCAAAAGAACCCCCTGATAAAAATATTCATAATCCTCTTCTACAGACTAATTTAAAAAATAATAATAAAAATCCTTCTACTTCTGGTAATGTCCCTACTGATCATCAAAGTAATTTTGATGAGTATAGGGAGCCTGATTCTGAAGATGAGTATGATGTGGATACTCAATCTTTAGGAGAGGGTATAGAACCAGGAGAGGAACTTAACACTTCTGACCAAATTCAAAAAGATCCTATGTTACAGCCTTCTAATGTAGATGAAATTAGAGATGTAACTGGCAAACAGGGTCTATCACCTAGAGGAAGAAAGCTTGTGAAGCAAAATAAACTTACTAGTACTAGTAAACCTAATACTAGAGCTAGAAGTAGAGGAATTTAATGATTAAGTTTTTATGTTGGAATGTTAGGAGTATCAATACTTTTGGTGCTCTTGAGAGGCTGATTAATCTCAAAAAACTTCATAATATTTCTATGATGGCTATTTTAGAACCTTTTTCCGGTTATGATCATATAGATGCTTACAGACTTCAATTACTCATGGATCATAGTTATAGTAATTCTAATAACAAAATTTGGCTTTTTTGGTCTAATGAAATTACTTGTGATATCCTGGAAAGTGATCAACAACAGGTGACTTGTGAGGTTAGACATGAAACTTGCAGGGAGAAATTCAACATGACTTATGTTTATGCTAAGTGTAAGGATCAGTTGAGAAAACCTCTTTGGGATGTTATGCTAAAGAGATCTGAAAGTATGAATCCTTGGTGTGTATTAGGGGATTTTAATGTTATAACTTCTACTAGTGAGAAACTGGGTGGTAGAGATTATAACATAAACAAGAGTTTGGAATTTATTAGTATTATTGAGGCTTGTGGATTAGTAGACATGGGTTATTATGGTCAAAATTATACATGGTGTAATCATAGGAGGGATGGTGCAAGAATTTGGAAAAGATTGGATAGAGGTATGACTAATGATAAATGGATTGACATAATGCCTCATTCTAGTATTACTCATCTTCCTTCAATTGGATCTGATCATAGTCCTTTATTAATGGAAATTGGTGATATTCAATCCAACATTATTAAATATTTTAGATTTCTGAATTGTTGGACTGAAAATGATTCTTTTTTATCAACTGTGGAACAATGTTGGAATAGAGCTGCCACTGGAAATCCTATGTGGATTTTACATACAAAATTGAGGAGATTAACTAATACCTTGAGAAATTGGTCAAAACAGGAATATGGTGATGTTTTTGAAAGGGTAAAACACTATGAGGAGCTGGTAAAACAAGCTGAAAATGATATGGTCCTCAATAATTGTGTTGAAAATAGAGAAAAGTTGAGTGCTGTGAATGCTAATTATATTAAATTTTTGAAGGTTGAATATAATGTTCTCCAGCAGAAAACTAAGTTACATTGGCTAAAAGAGGGTGATGCAAACACCAAATATTTTCATGCTTTGATTAGAGGTAAAATAAATAGAATGGCTATTCATAAGTTGATGGATCACAGTGGGAACTGGATTAATGGAGAAGAACAGATTGCCAGACATGCTTGTGATTATTATGAGGAGATTTTTACTGGTAAGAATGAGAAAATTAAGGAAGAAACTCTTCAGTGTATCAATACTTCAATCACTCAAGAACAAAATAAGAAGTTAGATAGGCTGCCTAATGAAGATGAGTTGAGAAAGATCATAATGAGTATGAATCCTAATTCTGCACCTGGTCCGGATGGTTTTGGAGGAAAATTTTACCAAAGTTGCTTTGGTATTATAAAAAATGATCTGTTGGCTGCTGTTAAGTACTTTTATAGTGGTAACCCTATGCCAAAATATATGACTCACTCTTGTCTCATATTACAACCTAAAGTAGACCATCCCTGTAAAATTAAGGAGTTCAGACCTATAAGCCGTAGTAATTTTTCCAATAAAATCATCTCTAAGATTATGAGCACTAGATTGGCATCCATTTTACCTTGTATTGTTTCAGAAACTCAATCAGGTTTTGTAAAAGGAAGGAACATTTCTGAGAACATTTTGTTGGCTCAGGAAATTATTCATGGGATTAAGAAACCAAGAGAAGGTAGTAATGTAGTCATTAAACTGGACATGGAGAAAGCATATGATAGAGTTTCATGGAATTATACTTGCATTGTGTTAAGAAAAATGGGATTTAGTGAATTGTTTATTGATAGAGTGTGGAGGATTATGAGTAATAATTGGTACTCTATAGTCATTAATGGGAAGAGACATGGATTTTTTCATTCTAAGAGAGGACTTAAACAAGGTGATCCATTGTCTCCAGCATTATTTATTTTAGGTGCTGAAGTTCTTTCAAGACAGCTTAGTCTTCTATACCAAAATAAGTTGTACAGAGGATTTTATATGGAAAACAATGGTCCCCAAATTAACCATCTTAGCTTTGCTGATGATATAATTATTTTTACCTCTACTGATAGTAACTCTCTTAATCTCATTATGAAGACTATTGAAGAATATGAAGAAGTGTCTGATTAGAAAGTAAATAAACTCAAAAGTTTCTTTATGGTAACCTCTAATACTAGTCAAGATACCATAGAGGAAATCAAAAGGGCTACTGGTTTTAGTAGAAAATACAGCCCTATCAATTATCTTGGATGTCCTTTGTATATTGGTAGGCAAAGGATTATATATTACTGTGAGATGATTGATAAGGTGATAAAAAAAATTGCAGGTTGGCATTCAAAAATGTTAAATTTTGGAGGCAAAACTACCTTAGTGAAGCATGTATTGCAATCCATTCCAATTCATACACTTGCTGCTATTTCACCTCCCAAAACTACTTTAAATAGTATTAAAAAGGTAATGGCTGATTTCTTTTGGGGTATAGATAAAGATGGTAAGAAATACCATTGGTCTTCATGGGAGAATATGGCTTATCCTATTATGGAAGGAGGCATTGGAGTGAGAAGGCTTGAAGATATATGTACTGCTTTTCAATATAAGCAGTGGTGGAATTTTAGAACCAAAAACTCTTTGTGGAGTCTTTTTATAAAAGCCAAGTATTGTCAAAGAGCCAATCCTGTGGCCAAAAAATATGACACTGATGATTCTATAGTCTGGAGATATCTTACTAGAAATAGAACTAAGGTGGAATCTCTCATTAAATGGCATATTCATTCAGGTAATAGCAGCTTTTGGTGGGATAACTGGTTAGATAATGAATCTATTGCCTATCATTGTGATCATATTTCTAGTATTAACAACAGTGTTGTAGCTGATTTCTTAAAGGATGGTAAATGGAATGAAAGTTTACTTAGACAGCATGTTCCATCTTTGTTGATACCCAAGATTTTGCAAACTAATTTCAATTATAAAGATGGGAAAAAGGATACTGCAAGTTGGATGCCTACTGAATCTGGTAACTTTACTATTGCATCTGCATGGGAGTGTATTAGAAAGAAGAGACATATAGACCCTATTAATAACTTAATATGGCATAAACACTTACCTTTTAAAATATCCTTCTTTATTTGGAGAGCTTTAAAAGGTAAGTTACCTACTAATGAAATTTTGCAGAAATTTGGAAAAGATATTTCAGATTGTTATTGTTGTCACAGTAAAGGCAAAGATGACATTAATCACATATTGATTAATGGCAACTTTGCTAAATACATATGGAAGTTTCATGCATCCACAGTTGGAGTAGTGCCAGTTAATACTACTTTAAGAGATCAATTACTACACTGGAGGAATCAGCAAGCTACTAATGAGGTATATAAATTATTCATCCATATTATACCTAATATTATTTGTTGGAATCTTTGGAAAAACAGGTGTACAGTCAAATATGGGAAGAAAAGTTCCAGCATACATAGAGTTCAGTATGGAATATTCAAGGATGTTATGCATATTATTAAAACTGTATTTCCTATTATACCATGGCAATCTAGTTGGAATAATCTGATGAATATAATAGAGCATTGTCAACAGCAATATAAAATTGTAATGGTAAGCTGGAATAAGCCAGACTTAGGTATTTACAAATTAAACACAGATGGGAGTGCCCTACAGAATTCAGGTAAGATTGGAGGAGGTGGAATACTAAGAAATCATCAAGGTAAAATAGTTTATGCTTTTTCTTAACCTCTAGGTCTTGGTACTAATAATATTGCAGAGATCAAGGCTGCACTATATGGGCTGGACTGGAGTGAACAACATGGCTACAAAAACATTGAGTTAGAAGTGGATTCAGAGCTGCTGTGCAATTGGATCAATAATACAATCAAGATACCATGGAGATATGAAGAAACTATCCAGCAAATTCAACAAATAGTTAGGAAATTGGATCATTTTCAGTGTCATCACATATACAGAGAAGCAAACTGTACTGCAGACATGCTAGCTAAATGGAGCCACAAGCTGGAAATACTTCAACATTTTTATACAATAACACAACTCAAGGGAGAAATTAGAGGAAGTTATATATTGGAGAAGATGGGTATCCAGAATTTTAGAAGAAGGAAACTCAAGAGAATAAAACATCCTCCCTAGATACAATTTCTATACTTAAGTTGTAATTCTAATGTCATTAAACTTATTCATTGACTGTTTTAGTTGGTAGAATAGGTTTATTAATTTCATTATCCATGTAAGGGGAGAGTCTCCCTCATTTATGCTTATTAGAAAATGTATTAAGAGAGGAGTCCTCTCTAGGTATTACTTTCTAATTGTGCATCTTATTGTATAAGGGTGTAATTGACTATCTTAGTAGATAAGTCAATTACATACCTACCAAATTTTAGAAGGTAAGGTCAATGCCCCCCTTCTTGTAAAATTTTGTTCATATATATGTTAAGGCCTGGGGTGTTGCTAAGCCCCTGACCCACTCAAAGGGTCGTTTACCAAAAAAAAAAACCCTAAACCCCAAACCCCAAACCCCAAACCCCGAACCCCAAACCCCAAACCCCAAACCCCAAACCCCGAACCCCGAACCCCGAACCCCAAACCCTAAACCCCAAACCCGAAACCCCAAACCCCAAACCCCAAACCCCAAACCCCAAACCCTAAACCCCAAACCCTAAACCCTAAACCCTAAACCCTAAATCCTAAACCCTAAACCCTAAACCCTAAACCCTAAACCCTAAACCCTAAACCCTAAACCCTAAACCCTAAACCCTAAACCCTAAACCCAAAACCCTAAACCCATCGTGCCCCATTTTCTGAAATTTTTCTCTCTCTACATTTTCTCTCTCATCGCACGCGCTCTCTCCCACAACGGCTGACTCACAACAATCGCCCAGCGCCGCGAAGGCGCATGGGCCACCGGCAGCCGTCAAATGGCCACCGGACCAAAACCAAGAGGAGCGCTCTCACTTAGGCTTCTCAATACACCATAACACGCTCCAAGATCATTCTCAGAATGCTTCGAAATTGCGGGTAGAAGATGCGATGGAACCTGCGATTCTTGAAGAGGCGTTCGCTGAAGAACAAGAAAATATTTCCACAAGGAATTCTGGATGGAATCGAGGGGAACAAAGTAGAGAAATGAATTCTCCGCATCAAGATCTATTACCAGTTCAAAAATCAGCAGATTCCACCGTCTCAATCGCTCAGCAACTAGAGGTGAATGTTCGCGATGTCGCGACGACATCGCCTGAGATGCGCCTTCGTCTTCGAGCGACCTCAGGTCAAATTCGAACTAATTCGACTACTGGGGTTTTTTCACCAATGGAAGAGGAATCTTTTGAGCCAAATCTGAGGCAAATAGATCCTAAACTCGCCGACGGCGATAACCCCGGCGAACCTGCAAATTCGAACATCGGAATCAATGGCGTCGCAATAGAAAACCAAGCTTCTCATGAGCAAACGACTCCAGTAACAACTTCATGTCACAAAGAAGAGGGGGTAATCCATAACAACAACAACATCCAAGTTCAAATCACCCACAAACGACATGAACAGCTACATAACCTGGAAAATGAAGGGGAATACTCAAGCTGTAATCGAAATGAGACGAGGAATGTTCAAGAACATGATACATCAATCAGGGAAGGAAAGGCTACTGACGCCAACAAAAAACAGGGGGAGAAGTTAGTTGATCAACAAGTCAACACCATGAAAGACATGAGCATTCAATCTACAAGCTCAAATGATGCGAATTCCAAATTTTCTTTTGCTACTGGAGATAATTCGCCTCAGCTAACACCTAAACTGTTTGCAGATGTTACGCCAAGAATGAATACCAAAAATGGAGTTGGACAGGATCAAACAACGGGAGCTACTGATCATTCAACTAAGCAGGTTCATCAAGTTGAAGAAGGATGCAAGACGATAGAGGGAGCAAAATCCAATGCAATACCAGAAAACAATACCAAACAGCCTGAGCAAGCAATGCAAAATCACAAACAGGTTGGAGGAAGGGTTGGTAACACAAGGGAGCAGGCTACAGAGACATATCACAACAACTTCCCCAAAATTTCTAACAATTTCTCAAGGTATGATCACAACTCCCAAACTGCTAAAATTAACAAACATGATGTAACATTCAATCATGCTAGTATTAGACAAACTTCAAACCAGCAACAGGGCCAACAAGGTAAGAATAATCCCAACACTGATGTCAACACAGAACCTGCACCCTATACTGTTATCCAGTCGTTTGCTGCAAGACTTAGATACAATCAGGCTCAAAAGGAAATTCCTATTTGTCTAAACGAGCCAATTCACACAACTAGACAAGGACTACCTACTGTCTTGATAGATGAGAATGATTACTATGTGAAGTTGGCTGAAATTTGTAAATACACTCTTGTTGGGAAGTTTACAAACACTATGCCTAGAATGGAACATGTGAGGAAGAGTTTTATTCAACAAACTCAATTGATGGGGGGGGGTTAAGATCACTCATTTTAACTCTAGACATGTATATATTGATCTAGATAATGAATTAGACTATCAAACTGTTTGGACTAAGTTGAAAATGACCATTGAGGGTCAGGCTATGAGAATACAAGCCTGGACCCCAGATTTTACACCTGAAGAAGAAACACCTATTGTGCCTATATGGGTATCTATACCAGGTTTGCCTTGGCACTGTTACAACAAGGTATTCCTATCGACCATCTTAGAAAGTATAGGGAAAGTGTTGTTCTTAGACTCACCTACTTCACAAAGAACTAGGGGTAGCACCACTAGAGTGAAAGTCCAAGTAGATCTCACCAAGGATAGACCTTCCCATGTCTGGTTGGGTTTTAAGGATGCTAATCCCAACAAAGGAAGGTGGTTGAAAGTGGATTATGAAAGCATCCCTAGCTATTGTTTCTATTGTAGACATCAAGGGCATAGGGATGAAGAGTGTACTATTAAAAGAAGGGATGATGAAACAAGGAAAAAAAAGGAGTTGGAAGAAGTCAAAAACAGTAAAGAAACAGGTGCAGGGAAAAGTCATGAGCAAGGAAAAAGCACAAGAGAGGAAAATTCAAAGGGTTCCAATCAACAACCAAAAAGCCAACAAGGAGGAACAGGGCAAGCAAGTGACATGAATCAAACAAAGGATCAAATAATCAACCAACAACAAAGGAATTCTACTCAATGGCAGACTGAACAGAGGCAACAAGGAGAGTCAAATGAGGACCAATGGCAAACACAAAAGAAAAAACATCAAAAACAGCAAGAACATGTCAACTCCAAAGCTGTATGGAGACCAGTCACTCCACCAATGCAAGCATCCAATGGCAACAGTCAACAAGAACAAAAAACTTCAGGTATAAATGTTCTCCCAACTCAAAATTTTTTCTCACATCTTGAAATGCAAGAAACCCAGGACATTCAACAAACAGGGAGGCAGATACCAAAGGAAACAATTGCAAACAGTATAAACCAAAATGCCAATCTACAAAAGATTGAAAAAAATAGCAAGAAGATCCCAGGTATTGACTTATCTCTCCCAAGTCCCAAAACCCCCATTTTGATTAATGTTAAGACTGGTCATACTGTGGAAGTTTGTGGAGGTATGGATGGGGGGAGCAAGGAGATACCCATTAACTTGCAGGAAGGGGTTACCAAAGGGGGGAGTTTGCCTCATGTTATGCATGAGGGGTTGGATGACCATAGGATTGACTATAGAGACCCTAAGGATACCAATAATTCTGTCAAACAACAGGTTCAACCTCTTCAGCAACAACTTCACAATAGAGACAGCTCCAAACAGTTTACTAAGGAAAAAACAGTGCAACAACAAAGCCAGAAAAAAGATGAAACTGATCTGGAGGAAAAAAGTGGTAATATGACTGCTGAAAACACTTCTAAGAGTAGAAACAAGCCTAGCAAACAGAAAAGGGATGCTGAAAAAAGAAGGCAAAGTAAACAGCAAGACAAGGTTAATGAAAATGTCAAAGAGATGGGGGAGGAAACATGTAATAAATTTGTAATGGTGGATGACAATCATGGATTAGATATCCCTCCACTACAAATTCAATACATGACTCCAAGCACAGCAGAACAGCAATATAAACAGAGGAATAAAAATCAGGAAGTACAGCAGCCTATGGAGGATGAATATGCTGTGATTAACTCTGAAGATGAGATGATGGAGGATGAACACCTCTTAGATGACAGTGATGATAATGATGAGACTAGTGAGGCCCTTATTAGGGCCTTCAGTCCATCTAAGGATCAGACAATAGAAAAGGAGAAACAACAGGTTACTCAGAACCAGTGTCTATCCCCAAGGAGCTTTCAACAGGATAAATTCCACTTCACCAAACAAGATGCCAAATCTGTCACTTCTGGCAGACCTAATACTAGGTTGTTCTCATCCAAATCTTCCCAATGATTAGTACACTCATATGGAATGTGAGGGGGATTAACACTCAAGGT
Organism: Solanum lycopersicum; assembly: GCF_036512215.1. Taxonomy (NCBI): domain Eukaryota; kingdom Viridiplantae; phylum Streptophyta; class Magnoliopsida; order Solanales; family Solanaceae; genus Solanum; species Solanum lycopersicum. Next base: position 65,138,495 of record NC_090809.1, on the reverse strand, counting down.
GTCCTGGAAAGACTTAAAATGCTCAAGAAAATGCACCACCTCTCTGTTATAACTATCCTGGAACCTTTCTCTACCAGTACCAATATTCAAAGTTTTCAACTGCAATTGAACATGGATAATGCTATTAGTAATTGTAATAGTAAAATTTGGGTTTTTTGGAATAGTGATATTGATTGTAATATTCTTGATGAAGATGAACAACAAATCACTTGTGACATGAAACACAATGAGTTACAATTCAAATTTACTTATACCTTTATCTATGCAAAATGCAAAGAATACCTAAGGAGACCTTTATGGGAGAAATTAATCCATCAGGCCTATATAAATGTCAATCCTTGGTGTGCAGTGGGGGACTACAATGTTATTTCTGATGTGGAAGAAAAACTAGGAGGTCTGCCCTATAATATGAGGAAGAGTATGGACTTCATTGCTACCATTGAAGCTTGTGGTTTGGTTGACATAGGCTTTAGTGGTCACAAGTATACTTGGTCTAATAAAAGGGGTATTACCAATAGAATTTGGAAGAGACTTGATAGAGCTTTGGTTGATGATCTATGGTTAGAGAGAATGCCTCAAACAACCATCACTCATTTATCAACTACTGGTTCAGACCACTGTCCCTTACTGATGGAAATGGTATCCAATGAATCTGAGCACATCAAATATTTTAGATTTCTTAACTGTTGGGTTGACAATCCTAATTTTTTACATACTGTTAAGGAATGTTGGGATAGAACTGTGGAAGGTAATCCAATGTGGAGGTTCCATCAAAAAATGAAGAGACTATCTAACACCCTTAGTGTGTGGTCTAGAAAGGAATTTGGGGATATATTTCAGAAGGTTAGAATGTATGAGGAACAAGTGCATGATGTGGAAGAAAAATACATCCAAAACCAATCTGAATCAAATAGGAGTACCCTCCATGAACTTAATGCTCAATATCTAAAATTCCTCAAACTTGAAGATACCATATTGAAACAGAAAACCCAGCTACAATGGTTCAAAGATGGGGACTCTAATTCCAAATATTTCCATTCCATTATAAGGGGAAGGAGGAGGAAACTGTTTATTCACAAGATAGTTACTGAAAATGGAGAATGGTTACAAGGCGAGAATCATATTGCTCAAGAAGCTTGTGAACACTTCAACACCATATTCACTGGAGAAAATATATACATTGATGACCATAATCTGGAGTGTATCCCTAAAATGGTTGATCAAGACCAGAATAACCATCTTACAAGACTTCCAGATATGGATGAACTTAAAGAAGTAGTTTTCTCCATGAATCCCAACTCAGCTGCTGGTCCTGATGGTATGAATGGGTATTTTTTTCAGAAATGTTGGAACATCATTAAAAATGAACTGTTAGAAGTACTTCAAGCTTTCTTCAGTGGCCAAATGATCCCTAAGTACTTCTCTCATTCTTGCATAGTTCTACTTCCAAAAGTGAATAATCCAAAATAACTTACGGAATTTAGGCCTATCAGTCTGAGCAACTTTACGAGTAAGATTATATCCAAACTTGTAAGTTCTAGACTTAGTCCTATCCTTCCATCTTTGATTTCAACCAACCAATCAGGTTTTGTGAAAGGGAGAAGCATTGCAGAAAACATCATGCTTGCTCAGGAAATCATCCACCATCTCAAGAAACCCAACATTGGGAGTAATGTAATTATCAAGCTAGATATGGCAAAAGCTTATGACAGGGTCTCTTGGTCCTACATTTGCCTAGTGCTAAGAAAGATGGGGTTTAATGAAGGTTTCATTGACATGTGTTGGAGAATTATGGCAAACAACTGGTATTCGATCATTATCAATGGCAAAAGGCATGGCTTCTTTCAATCTACTAGAGGTCTTAAACAAGGTGATCCCTTATCTCCGGCCCTATTTATTTTAGGTGCCGAAGTGCTATCGAGATCTCTCAATAGACTCCACAACCATCCGGATTATCAGGGATTTACAATGGAAAAAAGAGGTCCACAAGTGAATCACCTAAGTTTTGCGGATGACATTATCCTATTTACATCTGGAAGGTGCAAAACTCTGGAACTTCTCATGGACACTCTAAAAAAATATGAGAACATCTCAGGACAGCTTATCAATGGAGATAAAAGTCACTTCTTAATTCACCCAAATGCTTTTAATAGCACTAGGGATAGAATTAAGAGGTTAACTGGTTTCAAGCAAAAACAGGGGCCTATCACTTACCTAGGTTGCCCTTTATTTGTCGGCAGACCTAGGAATGCTTATTTCTCTAATCTCATTAACAAGGTGATTTCTAGAATAACAGGTTGGCAAACTAAGCAACTCAGTTTTGGTGGGAAGGCTGTGTTATCAAAACATGTCCTTCAAGCACTTCCTATACATCTTCTAACTGCTGTAACCCCGCCAAATACCATCATCAAACAGATTCAAATGCTTATTGCGGATTTTTTCTGGTGATGGCAGAACAATAGGAGAAAATATCACTGGTCATCTTGGAAGAATCTTAGTTATCCATATGAGGAAGGGGGAATTGGAATGAGAAATCTACATGACATTTGTAAATCTTTCCAATTCAAGCAATGGTGGACATTCCGAACCAAGCATACTTTGTGGGGAGATTTTCTGAAAGCTAAGTATTGCCAAAGATCTAACCCGGTAAGTAAAAAATGGGATACAGGTGAATCCATAGCTTGGAAACACATGTTTGCTACAAGACAGCAGGGGGAACAGTACATACAATGGCAACTCAACTCAGGAAATTGTTCTTTTTGGTGGGACAATTGGTTGAACACAGGGTCACTGGCTCAACATACCAACAGAAACATCAGATTCAACAATAGCAAAGTGGCTGATTTTTGGGAAAATGGCAATTGGAACTGGAGGAAATTGGAAGAACAGGCTCCAACAACTCATTTAACCAATATCATGGCCACAACAATTCCCTCACAGCAGCAAAATCCAGACCAGGCTGTTTGGAGATTGGATAGCCACGGCAAATTCAGCTGTCATTCAGCATGGGAGGAGATAAGAAGCAAAAAGCCTAAGAACAGATTCTTCAATCTCTTATGGCATAACTCTATTCCTTTTAAATCATCTTTTCTCTTATGGAGGGCCATAAAACGTAAACTCCCAACTAATGAAAAATTGACTAACATTGGCATTGAGCCATCACATTGTTTTTGTTGCATTGACAGAGCAGGGATGGATAGCATTGAACATATATTCAATTCAGGTCAGTTCGCAAGTAGAGTATGGAGCTTCTTTGCAGCAAGTGCAGGGCTGGAAATAGAACAACCATCAATACAGGCGAGGCTGAGGCAGTGGTGGGCTGTAAGACCACGAAATTCAGGCCATCAGTTAATGTTGCAGGCTACTCCAATCTTCGTTTGCTGGAACTTATGGAAGAACAGATGCGCATGCAAATATGGAGGCAAAGCAACAAACATCAGTAGAGTTAAATACGCAATCTACAAGGACACCTTCAAGATGCTGAAAAATTCTTTCCCACACATTCAGTGGCCTGCAAATTGGACAGCTCTCATTCAAAAGATTGAAAACTGCAAACATGACATCAAAGTACACAAGGTAGGCTGGAATAAACCTCCGGAAGATTGGGTCAAGATAAACACAGACGGAAGCGCTCTCAATAACCCAGGGAAGATAGGAGCTGGAGGTATTATCAGAGACAAAGATGGCAAACTTCTGATGGCGTTTGCAGTACCACTCGGCGAGGGTTCGAACAACAAGGCTGAAGTGGAGGCGACACTGTTTGGACTGCAATGGGCAACAGAATTGGGACATACAAACATTATTATGGAATTAGACTCTCAAATAGTAGTGCAATGGATAGCAAAGAAAACAGTCCATCACTGGAGTGTTACAAATCAGTTAGAGAGGATCCAACAACTCATTCAGCAGACTCAGCAGTTCAAGTGTGATCATATATTTCGAGAAGCAAATTGGGTAGCAGATTCACTCTCCAAACATAGCCATGGTACATCAAGTCTTCAACTATACTTCAACAGCAATCAAATGCCCAAGGAAGCTCAGGCCTACTACCAGATGGACCTTTTGAATATGCCTAGTTTTCAAAGAAAAAAGACTAAGAAGATTTTTGACCCCCCTTAATGTAATTAATTACCTTTTCAACTTGGCTATATTCAAATAGTATAGCTACTTTGAATAGGAATTGTTAGGTTTACATAGGCTATTTTGTAAAGGGAGAGTCTCCCTAATTTATGCTTTCTAGATATTTTGTAATGAGAGGAGTCCTCTCCTTAGGTTCTTAATATTTAGGTTGCATCATGACTTGTACGGGGAGGAGTTGACATTCCTTGGAAAGTCAACTCCAAACCACCTTAGGATGGAGGTTAGGTTTATGCCCCCCTCCTTGTATTTTTATTTTGTTATTAATGTTAAGGCATGGGGGTGTTGCTCAGCCCCTACCCCTACAAGGGTTATTCAACTAAAAAAAAAAAAAAAAAACCCTAAACCCTATTGGAGACTTGGTGAACTATTGGAGACTTTAATGTTATCTCCTCTACTCAAGAAAAACTTGGGGGTAGAGAATACAATATGAATAAGAGTCTTGAATTTATTAGTATTATTGAGGCCTGTGGCTTAGTTGATATGGGGTATAATGGTCAGCATTATAAATGGTGTAACCACAGGAAGGATGGTGCTAGAATTTGGAAAAGGTTAGATAGGGGTATGGTTAATGACAAATGGCTTGATAGGATGCCTCAAAGTACTATCACTCATCTTCCTTCAGTTGGATCATATCACTCTCCTTTATTTATGGAAATGTGTAATAATCAGATACCAGTGATTAAATATTTCAAATTCCTCAATTGCTGGACTGAGAATGAAACATTTTTATCAACTGTGGAACAGTGTCGGAACAGACATGTTAGTGGTGATCCAATGTGGATTCTTCACACAAAATTGAAGAGAACGCTAAAAAAACCCCGAATAAAAAACAATTACCAAAATTAAAAAAAACCGCCGGAAAAAAAACAAAAAAAACGGATAAAAATAATTTACCAAAAAACAAAGCTACGCAAAAAATAAAAAACCCAGATATAAAAAAAACACAAAAAAAAACGGATAAAAAAATTACCAAAAAAAACGCCAAAAAACAGGGATGCAAAAAAAAACTCGCATAAAAAAATTTGACAAAATAAAATAAGCAAAAAAATGCTAAAAAAGGGAGGAAAAAAAAGATGCAAACAAAAAGGACAAAAAAATAAACCCAAAAAAAATTTACCAAAAAAAATAAAAAAAATCGACGCAAAAAAACAGAATAAAAAAATATAATAAAAAATAACGCAAACCAAAAAAAAAGAGACAAAAAATTACCCAAAAAAATGAATAAACCCATTTGAGGAACAAATCCTTATGCACAAATTGGGGGAAACGTAAAATTGAACGCGATAAAAGAGTTTTATCATAAAATTGAGTGTCTAACATTAAAATAGACATTCTGAGATGCGTTACCAAGGTACTTCGAACTCAAAAATCTATTTTCTTTTATCAGATTCGTACCAATAAAGAATTACAATTTTCTTCAAGTTTGGGGGAAATTTAAAATTGAATGTGATAAAAGACGTTTATTGAAAAATCGGCTCGTCCAAAGTTATGACCGTTTGAAATTTCACAAATTTACAACTACTTTTTTTGAGTTTCACTCTTTAATTGGGTCAAACTTCAAATGATTGAAACTTTTGCCTCCAATATCCGTTTCACGCGATTTGTTTTTTCTGCATATTTTTTCGAGATCTACGTGGTCAGCTATTTAATATGGTTTAGTTTTTCACAATTTACGAATTCTAAGGAGACACGTTATTCATTTTAACTCTTTAAGCACATGAGAGGCTCTATTTTAACCTAGTTCGTTTTGAGGGTTGTTACATCCACCTCAATTGTTTTTATTGTATGAATAGACAATTCGTAGTTCATTTGTCATTACATTATAATTTATGTTAAAGACTTGGGTTTTTAGAGCCTATCAAGGAATCCTTTCTTCAACACCTCTCAATCCATCAGACCCACTTCCACCGTCCTATTACCCATCCAGTGAGTATATCATAGTTGGGCCATTTGGAAGGTCAAACGAGCCCCGGAGCGAGCATACGCCTCATTTTGACGATTTTCGTGTGCTATTGCACACCATTTTTTGGGTGATCAGGATTCCGACGTCAAAAATGCAAAATTTGTTCGTGGACATCCGTCAAGACGTTGTCTATGCATACGGTTGGCCATCACGGGTTTTCTGGGCCGTTTGGAAGGTCAAACGAGCCCCGGAGCAAGCATACGCCTCATTTTGACGATTTTCGTGTGCTATTGCACACCATTTTTTGGGTGATCAGGATTTCGACGTCAAAAATGAAAAATTTGTTCGTGGACGTCCGTCAAGATGTTGTCTATGCATACGGTTGGCCATCACGGGTTTTCTGGGCCGTTTGGAAGGTCAAACGAGCCCCAGAGCGAGCATACGCCTCATTTTGACGATTTTCGTGTGCTATTGCACACCATTTTTTGGGTGATCGGGATTCCGATGTCAAAAATGCCAAATTTGTTCGTGGACGTCCGTCAAGACGTTGTCTATGCATACGGTTGGCCATCACGGGTTTTCTGGGCCATTTGGAAGGTCAAACGAGCCCCGGAGCGAGCATACGCCTCATTTTGACGATTTTCGTGTGCTATTGCACACCATTTTTTGGGTGATCAGGATTCCGACGTCAAAAATGCCAAATTTGTTCGTGGACGTCCGTCAAGACGTTGTCTATGCATACGGTTGGCCATCACGGGTTTTCTGGGCCGTTTGGAAGGTCAAACGAGCCCCGGAGCGAGCATACGCCTCATTTTGACAATTTTCGTGTGCTATTGCACACCATTTTTTGGGTGATCGGGATTTTGACGTCAAAAATGCAAAATTTGTTCGTGGACGTCCGTCAAGACGTTGTCTATGCATACGGTTGGCCATCACGGGTTTCCTGGGCCGTTTGGAAGGTCAAACGAGCCCCGGAGCGAGCATACGCCTCATTTTGACGATTTTCGTGTGCTATTGCACACCATTTTTTGGGTGATCGGGATTCCGACGTCAAAAATGCCAAATTTGTTCGTGGACGTCCGTCAAGACGTTGTCTATGCATACGGTTGGCCATTACGGGTTTTCTGGGCCATTTGGAAGGTCAAACGAGCCCCGGAGCGAGCATACGCCTCATTTTGACGATTTTCGTGTGCTATTGCACACCATTTTTTGGGTGATCAGGATTCCGACGTCAAAAATGCCAAATTTGTTCGTGGATGTCCGTCAAGACGTTTTCTATGCATACGGTTGGCCATAACGGGTTTTCTAGGCCGTTTGGAAGGTCAAACGAGCCCCGGAGCGAGCATACGCCTCATTTTGATGATTTTCGTGTGCTATTGCACACCATTTTTTGGGTGATCGGGATTTCGACGTCAAAAATGCAAAATTTGTTCGTGGACGTCCGTCAAGACGTTGTCTATGCATACGGTTGGCCATCACGGGTTTTCTAGGCCGTTTGGAAGGTCAAACGAGCCCCGGAGCGAGCATACGCCTCATTTTGACGATTTTCGTGTGCTATTGCACACCATTTTTTGGGTGATCGAGATTTCGACGTCAAAAATGCAAAATTTGTTCGTGGACGTCCGTCAAGACGTTGTCTATGCATACGGTTGGCCATCACGGGTTTTCTGGGCTGTTTGGAAGGTCAAACGAGCCCCGGAGCGAGCATACGCCTCATTTTGACGATTTTCGTGTGCTATTGCACACCATTTTTTGGGTGATCAGGATTCCGACGTCAAAAATGCCAAATTTGTTCGTGGACGTCCGTCAAGACGTTGTCTATGCATACGGTTGGCCATCACGGGTTTTCTGGGCCGTTTGGAAGGTCAAACCAGCCCCGGAGCGAGCATACGCCTCATTTTGACGATTTTCGTGTGCTATTGCACACCATTTTTTGGGTGATCGGGATTCCGACGTCAAAAATGCAAAATTTGTTCGTGGACGTCCGTCAAGACGTTGTCTATGCATACGGTTGGCCATCACGGGTTTTATGGGCCGTTTGGAAGTTCAAACGAGCCTCGGAGCGAGCATACGCCTCATTTTGACGATTTTCGTGTGCTATTGCACACCATTTTTTGGGTGATCGGGATTCCGACGTCAAAAATGCCAAATTTGTTCGTGGACGTCCGTCAAGACGTTGTCTATGCATACGGTTAACCATCATGGGTTTTCTGGGCCATTTGGAAGGTCAAACGAGCCCCGGACCGAGCATACGCCTCATTTTGACGATTTTCATGTGCTATTGCACACCATTTTTTGGGTGATCAGGATTCCGACGTCAAAAATGCAAAATTTGTTCATGGACGTCCGTCAAGACGTTGTCTATGCATACGGTTGGCCATCACAGGTTTTCTGGGCCGTTTGGAAGGTCAAACGAGCCCCGGAGCGAGCATACGCCTCATTTTGACGATTTCCGTGTGCTATTGCACACCATTTTTTGGGTGATCGGGATTTCAACGTCAAAAATGCAAAATTTGTTCGTGGACGTCCGTCAAGACGTTGTCTATGCATACGGTTGGCCATCACGGGTTTTCTGGGCCATTTGGAAGGTCAAACGAGCCGCGGAGCGAGCATACGCCTCATTTTGACGATTTTCGTGTGCTATTGCACACCATTTTTGGGTGATCGGGATTTTGACGTAAAAAATGCAAAATTTGTTCGTGGACATCCGTCAAGACGTTGTCTATGCATACGGTTGGCCATCACGGGTTTTCTGGGCCGTTTGGAAGGTCAAACGAGCCGCGGAGCGAGCATACGCCTCATTTTGACGATTTTCGTGTGCTATTGCACACCATTTTTTGGGTGATCAGGATTCCGATGTCAAAAATGCCAAATTTGTTCGTGGACGTCCGTCAAGACGTTTTCTATGCATACGGTTGGCCATCACGGGTTTTCTAGGCCATTTGGAAGGTCAAACGAGCCCCGGAGCGAGCATACGCCTCATTTTGACGATTTTCGTGTGCTATTGCACACCATTTTTTGGGTGATCGGGATTTCGACGTCAAAAATGCAAAATTTGTTCGTGGACGTCCGTCAAGACGTTGTCTATGCATACGGTTGGCCATCACGGGTTTTCTGGGCCGTTTGGAAGGTCAAACGAGCCCCGGAGCGAGCATACGCCTCATTTTGACGATTTTCGTGTGCTATTGCACACCATTTTTTGGGTGATCAGGATTCCGACGTCAAAAATGCCAAATTTGTTCGTGGACGTCCGTCAAGACGTTGTCTATGCATACGGTTGGCCATCACGGGTTTTCTGGGCCGTTTGGAAGGTCAAACGAGCCCCGGAGCGAGCATACGCCTCATTTTGACGATTTTCGTGTGCTATTGCACACCATTTTTTGGGTGATCGGGATTTCGACGTCAAAAATGCAAAATTTGTTCGTGGACGTCCCTCAAGACGTTGTCTATGCATACGGTTGGCCATCACGGGTTTTCTGGGCCGTTTGGAAGGTCAAACGAGCCCCGGAGCGAGCATACGCCTCATTTTGACGATTTTCGTGTGCTATTGCACACCATTTTTTGGGTGATCGGGATTCCGATGTCAAAAATGCCAAATTTGTTCGTGGACGTCCGTCAAGATGTTGTCTATGCATACGGTTGGCCATCACGGGTTTTCTGGGCCGTTTGGAAGGTCAAACGAGCCCCGGAGCGAGCATACGCCTCATTTTGACGATTTTCGTGTGCTATTGCACACCATTTTTTGGGTGATCGGGATTTCGACGTCAAAAATGTAAAATTTGTTCGTGGACGTCCGTCAAGACGTTGTCTATGCATACGGTTGGCCATCACGGGTTTTCTGGGCCGTTTGGAAGGTCAAACGAGCCCCGGAGCGAGCATACGCCTCATTTTGACGATTTTCGTGTGCTATTGCACACCATTTTTTGGGTGATCGGGATTCCGACGTCAAAAATGCCAAATTTGTTCGTGGACGTCCGTCAAGACGTTGTCTATGCATACGGTTGGCCATCATGGGTTTTCTGGGCCATTTGGAAGGTCAAACGAGCCCCGGAGCGAGCATACGCCTCATTTTGACGATTTTCGTGTGCTATTGCACACCATTTTTTGGGTGATCAGGATTCCGACGTCAAAAATGCCAAATTTCTTCATGGACGTCCGTCAAGACGTTGTCTATGCATACGGTTGGCCATCACGGGTTTTCTGGGCCGTTTGGAAGGTCAAACGAGCCCCGGAGCGAGCATACGCCTCATTTTGACGATTTTCGTGTGCTATTGCACACCATTTTTGGGTGATCGGGATTTTGACGTAAAAAATGCAAAATTTGTTCGTGGACATCCGTCAAGACGTTGTCTATGCATACGGTTGGCCATCACGGGTTTTCTGGGCCGTTTGGAAGGTCAAACGAGCCCCGGAGCGAGCATACGCCTCATTTTGACGATTTTCGTGTGCTATTGCACACCATTTTTTGGGTGATCAGGATTCCGACGTCAAAAATGCCAAATTTGTTCGTGGACATCCGTCAAGACGTTGTCTATGCATACGGTTGGCCATCACGGGTTTTCTGGGCCATTTGGAAGGTCAAACGAGCCCCAGAGCGAGCATACGCCTCATTTTGACGTTTTTCGTGTGCTATTGCACACCATTTTTTGGGTGATCAGGATTCCGACGTCAAAAATGCCAAATTTGTTCGTGGACGTCCATCAAGACGTTGTCTATGCATACGGTTGGCCATCACGGGTTTTCTGGGCCGTTTGGAAGGTCAAACCAGCCCCGGAGCGAGCATACGCCTCATTTTGACGATTTTCGTGTGCTATTGCACACCATTTTTTGGGTGATCGGGATTTCGACGTCAAAAATGCAAAATTTGTTCGTGGACGTCCGTCAAGACGTTGTCTATGCATACGGTTGGCCATCACGGGTTTTCTGGGCCGTTTGGAAGGTCAAACGAGCCCCGGAGCGAGCATACGCCTCATTTTGACAATTTTCGTGTGCTATTGCACACCATTTTTCGGGTGATTGGGATTCCGACGTCAAAAATGCCAAATTTGTTCGTGGACATCCGTCAAGACGTTGTCTATGCATACGGTTGGCCATCACGGGTTTTCTGGGCCATTTGGAAGGTCAAACGAGCCCCAGAGCGAGCATACGCCTCATTTTGACGATTTTCGTGTGCTATTGCACACCATTTTTTGGGTGATCAGGATTCCGACGTCAAAAATGCCAAATTTGTTCGTGGACATCCGTCAAGACGTTGTCTATGCATACGGTTGGCCATCACGGGTTTTCTGGGCCGTTTGGAAGGTCAAACGAGCCCCGGAGCGAGCATACGCCTCATTTTGACGATTTTCGTGTGCTATTGCACACCATTTTTTGGGTGATCAGGATTCCGACGTCAAAAATGCCAAATTTGTTCGTGGACGTCCTTCAAGACGTTGTCTATGCATACGGTTGGCCATCACGGGTTTTCTGGGCTGTTTAGAAGGTCAAACGAGCACCGGAGCGAGCATACGCCTCATTTTGACGATTTTCGTGTGCTATTGCACACCATTTTTTGGGTGATCGGGATTTCGACGTCAAAAATGCAAAATTTGTTCGTGGACGTCCGTCAAGACGTTGTCTATGCATACGGTTGACCATCACGGGTTTTCTGGGCCGTTTGGAAGGTCAAACGAGCCCCGGAGCGAGCATACGCCTCATTTTGATGATTTTCGTGTGCTATTGCACACCATTTTTTGGGTGATCAGGATTCCGACGTCAAAAATGCCAAATTTGTTCGTGGACGTCCGTCAAGACGTTGTCTATGCATACGGTTGGCCATCACGGGTTTTCTGGGCCATTTGGAAGGTCAAACGAGCCCCGGAGCGAGCATACGCCTCATTTTGACGATTTTCGTGTGCTATTGCACACCATTTTTTGGGTGATCAGGATTCCGACGTCAAAAATGCCAAATTTGTTCGTGGACGTCCGTCAAGACGTTGTCTATGCATACGGTTGGCCATCACGGGTTTTCTGGGCCGTTTGGAAGGTCAAACGAGCCCCGGAGCGAGCATACGCCTCATTTTGACGATTTTCGTGTGCTATTGCACACCATTTTTTGGGTGATCGGGATTTCGACGTCAAAAATGCAAAATTTGTTCGTGGACATCCGTCAAGACGTTGTCTATGCATACGGTGTGCCATCACGGGTTTTCTGGGCCGTTTGGAAGGTCAAACGAGCCTCGGAGCGAGCATACGCCTCATTTTGACGATTTTCGTGTGCTATTGCACACCATTTTTTGGGTGATCGGGATTCCGACGTCAAAAATGCCAAATTTGTTCGTGGACATCCGTCAAGACGTTGTCTATGCATACGGTTGGCCATCACGGGTTTTCTGGGCCATTTGGAAGGTCAAACGAGCCCCGGAGCGAGCATACGCCTCTTTTTGACGATTTTTGTGTGCTATTGCACACCATTTTTTGGGTGATCAGGATTCCGACGTCAAAAATGCCAAATTTGTTCGTGGACGTCCGTCAAGACGTTGTCTATGCATACGGTTGGCCATCACGGGTTTTCTGGGCCGTTTGGAAGGTCAAACGAGCCCCGGAGCGAGCATACGCCTCATTTTGACGATTTTCGTGTGCTATTGCACACCATTTTTTGGGTGATCGCGATTTCAACGTCAAAAATGCAAAATTTGTTCGTGGACATCCGTCAAGACGTTGTCTATGCATACAGTTGGCCATCAAGGGTTTTCTGGGCCGTTTGGAAGGTCAAACGAGCCCCGGAGCGAGCATACGCCTCATTTTGACGATTTTCGTGTGCTATTGCACACCATTTTTTGGGTGATCGGGATTCCGACGTCAAAAATGCCGAATTTTTTCGTGGACGTCCGTCAAGACGTTGTCTATGCATACGGTTGGCCATCACGGGTTTTCTGGGCCATTTGTAAGGTCAAACGAGCCCCGGAGCGAGCATACGCCTCATTTTGACGATTTTCGTGTGCTATTGCACACCATTTTTTGGGTGATCAGGATTCCGACGTCAAAAATGAAAAATTTGTTCGTGGACGTCCGCCAAGACGTTGTCTATGCATACGGTTGGCCATCACGGGTTTTCTGGGCCATTTGGAAGGTCAAACGAGCCCCGGAGCGAGCATACGCCTCATTTTGACAATTTTCGTGTGCTATTGCACACCATTTTTTGGGTGATCGGGATTTCGACGTTAAAAATGCAAAATTTGTTCGTGGACGTCCGTCAAGACGTTGTCTATGCATACGGTTGGCCATCACGGGTTATCTGGGCCGTTTGGAAGGTCAAACGAGCCCCGGAGCGAGCATACGCCTCATTTTGACGATTTTCGTGTGCTATTGCACACCATTTTTTGGGTGATCGGGATTTCGACGTCAAAAATGCAAAATTTGTTCGTGGACGTCCGTCAAGACGTTGTCTATGCATACGGTTGGCCATCTCGGGTTTTCTGGGCCGTTTGGAAGGTCAAACGAGCCCCGGAGCGAGCATACGCCTCATTTTGACGATTTTCGTGTGCTATTGCACACCATTTTTGGGTGATCGAGATTTCGACGTCAAAAATGCAAAATTTGTTCGTGGACGTCCGTCAAGACGTTGTCTATGCATACGGTTGGCCATCACGGGTTTTCTGGGCTGTTTGGAAGGTCAAACGAGCCCCGGAGCGAGCATACGCCTCATTTTGACGATTTTCGTGTGCTATTGCACACCATTTTTTGGGTGATCAGGATTCCGACGTCAAAAATGCCAAATTTGTTCGTGGACGTCCGTCAAGACGTTGTCTATGCATACGGTTGGCCATCACGGGTTTTCTGGGCCGTTTGGAAGGTCAAACCAGCCCCGGAGCGAGCATACGCCTCATTTTGACGATTTTCGTGTGCTATTGCACACCATTTTTTGGGTGATCGGGATTCCGACGTCAAAAATGCAAAATTTGTTCGTGGACGTCCGTCAAGACGTTGTCTATGCATACGGTTGGCCATCACGGGTTTTATGGGCCGTTTGGAAGTTCAAACGAGCCTCGGAGCGAGCATACGCCTCATTTTGACGATTTTCGTGTGCTATTGCACACCATTTTTTGGGTGATCGGGATTCCGACGTCAAAAATGCCAAATTTGTTCGTGGACGTCCGTCAAGACATTGTCTATGCATACGGTTAACCATCATGGGTTTTCTGGGCCATTTGGAAGGTCAAACGAGCCCCGGACCGAGCATACGCCTCATTTTGACGATTTTCGTGTGCTATTGCACACCATTTTTTGGGTGATCAGGATTCCGACGTCAAAAATGCAAAATTTGTTCATGGACGTCCGTCAAGACGTTGTCTATGCATACGGTTGGCCATCACGGGTTTTCTGGGCCGTTTGGAAGGTCAAACGAGCCCCGGAGCGAGCATACGCCTCATTTTGACGATTTCCGTGTGCTATTGCACACCATTTTTTGGGTGATCGGGATTTCAACGTCAAAAATGCAAAATTTGTTCGTGGACGTCCGTCAAGACGTTGTCTATGCATACGGTTGGCCATCACGGGTTTTCTGGGCCATTTGGAAGGTCAAACGAGCCGCGGAGCGAGCATACGCCTCATTTTGACGATTTTCGTGTGCTATTGCACACCATTTTTGGGTGATCGGGATTTTGACGTAAAAAATGCAAAATTTGTTCGTGGACATCCGTCAAGACGTTGTCTATGCATACGGTTGGCCATCACGGGTTTTCTGGGCCGTTTGGAAGGTCAAACGAGCCGCGGAGCGAGCATACGCCTCATTTTGACGATTTTCGTGTGCTATTGCACACCATTTTTTGGGTGATCAGGATTCCGATGTCAAAAATGCCAAATTTGTTCGTGGACGTCCGTCAAGACGTTTTCTATGCATACGGTTGGCCATCACGGGTTTTCTGGGCCATTTGGAAGGTCAAACGAGCCCCGGAGCGAGCATACGCCTCATTTTGACGATTTTCGTGTGCTATTGCACACTATTTTTTGGGTGATCGGGATTTCGACGTCAAAAATGCAAAATTTGTTCGTGGACGTCCGTCAAGACGTTGTCTATGCATACGGTTGGCCATCACGGGTTTTCTGGGCCATTTGGAAGGTTAAACGAGCCCCGGAACGAGCATACGCCTCTTTTTGACGATTTTCGTGTGCTATTGCACACCATTTTTTGGGTGATCAGGATTCCGACGTCAAAAATGCCAAATTTGTTCGTGGACGTCCGTCAAGACGTTGTCTATGCATACGGTTGGCCATCACGGGTTTTCTGGGCCGTTTGGAAGGTCAAACGAGCCCCGGAGCGAGCATACGCCTCATTTTGACGATTTTCGTGTGCTATTGCACACCATTTTTTGGGTGATCGGGATTTCGACGTCAAAAATGCAAAATTTGTTCGTGGACGTCCGTCAAGACGTTGTCTATGCATACGGTTGGCCATCACGGGTTTTCTGGGCCGTTTGGAAGGTCAAACGAGCCCCGGAGCGAGCATACGCCTCATTTTGACGATTTTCGTGTGCTATTGCACACCATTTTTTGGGTGATCGGGATTTCGATGTCAAAAATGCAAAATTTGTTCGTGGACGTCCGTCAAGACGTTGTCTATGCATACGGTTGGCCATCACGGGTTTTCTGGGCCGTTTGGAAGGTCAAACGAGCCCCGGAGCGAGCATACGCCTCATTTTGACGATTTTCGTGTGCTATTGCACACTATTTTTTGGGTGATCGGGATTCCGACGTCAAAAATGCCAAATTTGTTCGTGGACGTCCGTCATGACGTTGTCTATGCATACGGTTGGCCATCACGGGTTTTCTGGGCCATTTGGAAGGTCAAACGAGCCCCGGAGCGAGCATACGCCTCATTTTGACGATTTTCGTGTGCTATTGCACACCATTTTTTGGGTGATTGGGATTCCGACGTCAAAAATGCCAAATTTGTTCGTGGACGTCCGTCAAGACGTTGTCTATGCATACGGTTGGCCATCACGGGTTTTCTAGGCCATTTGGAAGGTCAAACGAGCCCCGGAGCGAGCATACGCCTCATTTTGACGATTTTCGTGTGCTATTGCACACCATTTTTTGGGTGATCGGGATTCCGACGTCAAAAATGCAAAATTTGTTCGTGGACGTCCGTCAAGACGTTGTCTATGCATACGGTTGGCCATCACGGGTTTTCTGGGCCGTTTGGAAGGTCAAACGAGCCCCGGAGCGAGCATACGCCTCATTTTGACGATTTTCGTGTGCTATTGCACACCATTTTTTGGGTGATCGGGATTCCGACGTCAAAAATGCCAAATTTGTTCGTGGACGTCCGTCAAGACGTTGTCTATGCATACGGTTGGCCATCACGGGTTTTCTAAGCCATTTGGAAGGTCAAACGAGCCCCGGAGCGAGCATACGCCTCATTTTGACGATTTTCGTGTGCTATTGCACACCATTTTTTGGGTGATCGGGATTTCGACGTCAAAAATGCAAAATTTGTTCGTGGACGTCCGTCAAGACGTTGTCTATGCATACGGTTGGCCATCACGGGTTTTCTGGGACGTTTGGAAGGTCAAACGAGCCCCGGAGCGAGCATACGCCTCATTTTGACGATTTTCGTGTGCTATTGCACACCATTTTTTGGGTGATCGGGATTTCGACGTCAAAAATGCAAAATTTGTTCGTGGACGTCCGTCAAGACGTTGTCTATGCATACGGTTGGCCATCACGGGTTTTCTGGGCCGTTTGGAAGGTCAAACGAGCCCCGGAGCGAGCATACGCCTCATTTTGACGATTTTCGTGTGCTATTGCACACCATTTTTTGGGTGATCGAGATTTCGACGTCAAAAATGCAAAATTTGTTCGTGGACATCCGTCAAGACGTTGTCTATGCATACGGTTGGCCATCACGGGTTTTCTGGGCCGTTTGGAAGGTCAAACGAGCCCCGGAGCGAGCATACGCCTCATTTTGACGATTTTCGTGTGCTATTGCACACCATTTTTTGGGTGATCAGGATTCCGACGTCAAAAATGCCAAATTTGTTCGTGGACGTCCGTCAAGACGTTGTCTATGCATACGGTTGGCCATCACGGGTTTTCTGGGCCGTTTGGAAGGTCAAACCAGCCCCGGAGCGAGCATACGCCTCATTTTGACGATTTTCGTGTGCTATTGCACACCATTTTTTGGGTGATCGGGATTCCGACGTCAAAAATGCAAAATTTGTTCGTGGACGTCCGTCAAGACGTTGTCTATGCATACGGTTGGCCATCACGGGTTTTCTGGGCCGTTTGGAAGTTCAAACGAGCCTCGGAGCGAGCATACGCCTCATTTTGACGATTTTCGTGTGCTATTGCACACCATTTTTTGGGTGATCGGGATTCCGACGTCAAAAATGCCAAATTTGTTCGTGGACGTCCGTCAAGACGTTGTCTATGCATACGGTTAACCATCATGGGTTTTCTGGGCCATTTGGAAGGTCAAACGAGCCCCGGACCGAGCATACGCCTCATTTTGACGATTTTCGTGTGCTATTGCACACCATTTTTTGGGTGATCAGGATTCCGACGTCAAAAATGCAAAATTTGTTCATGGACGTCCGTCAAGACGTTGTCTATGCATACGGTTGGCCATCACGGGTTTTCTGGGCCGTTTGGAAGGTCAAACGAGCCCCGGAGCGAGCATACGCCTCATTTTGACGATTTCCGTGTGCTATTGCACACCATTTTTTGGGTGATCGTGATTTCGACGTCAAAAATGCAAAATTTGTTCGTGGACGTCCGTCAAGACGTTGTCTATGCATACGGTTGGCCATCACGGGTTTTCTGGGCCATTTGGAAGGTCAAACGAGCCGCGGAGCGAGCATACGCCTCATTTTGACGATTTTCGTGTGCTATTGCACACCATTTTTGGGTGATCGAGATTTTGACGTAAAAAATGCAAAATTTGTTCGTGGACATCCGTCAAGACGTTGTCTATGCATACGGTTGGCCATCACGGGTTTTCTGGGCCGTTTGGAAGGTCAAACGAGCCGCGGAGCGAGCATACGCCTCATTTTGACGATTTTCGTGTGCTATTGCACACCATTTTTTGGGTGATCAGGATTCCGACGTCAAAAATGCCAAATTTGTTCGTGGACGTCCGTCAAGACGTTTTCTATGCATACGGTTGGCCATCACGGGTTTTCTGGGCCATTTGGAAGGTCAAACGAGCCCCGGAGCGAGCATACGCCTCATTTTGACGATTTTCGTGTGCTATTGCACACCATTTTTTGGGTGATCGGGATTTCGACGTCAAAAATGCAAAATTTGTTCGTGGACGTCCGTCAAGACGTTGTCTATGCATACGGTTGGCCATCACGGGTTTTCTGGGCCGTTTGGAAGGTCAAACGAGCCCCGGAGCGAGCATACGCCTCATTTTGACGATTTTCGTGTGCTATTGCACACCATTTTTTGGGTGATCAGGATTCCGACGTCAAAAATGCCAAATT
This sequence comes from Solanum lycopersicum, assembly GCF_036512215.1. NCBI lineage: Eukaryota > Viridiplantae > Streptophyta > Magnoliopsida > Solanales > Solanaceae > Solanum > Solanum lycopersicum. Next base: position 65,119,988 of record NC_090809.1, on the reverse strand, counting down.
TGTTCGTGGACGTCCGTCAAGACGTTGTCTATGCATACGGTTGGCCATCACGGGTTTTCTGGGCCGTTTGGAAGGTCAAACGAGCCCCGGAGCGAGCATACGCCTCATTTTGACGATTTTCGTGTGCTATTGCACACCATTTTTTGGGTGATCGGGATTTCGACGTCAAAAATGCAAAATTTGTTCGTGGACGTCCGTCAAGACGTTGTCTATGCATACGGTTGGCCATCACGGGTTTTCTGGGCCGTTTGGAAGGTCAAACGAGCCCCGGAGCGAGCATACGCCTCATTTTGACGATTTTCGTGTGCTATTGCACACCATTTTTTGGGTGATCGGGATTCCGACGTCAAAAATGCCAAATTTGTTCGTGGACGTCCGTCAAGATGTTGTCTATGCATACGGTTGGCCATCACGGGTTTTCTGGGCCATTTGGAAGGTCAAACGAGCCGCGGAGCGAGCATACGCCTCATTTTGACGATTTTCGTGTGCTATTGCACACCATTTTTGGGTGATCGAGATTTTGACGTAAAAAATGCAAAATTTGTTCGTGGACATCCGTCAAGACGTTGTCTATGCATACGGTTGGCCATCACGGGTTTTCTGGGCCGTTTGGAAGGTCAAACGAGCCGCGGAGCGAGCATACGCCTCATTTTGACGATTTTCGTGTGCTATTGCACACCATTTTTTGGGTGATCAGGATTCCGACGTCAAAAATGCCAAATTTGTTCGTGGACGTCCGTCAAGACGTTGTCTATGCATACGGTTGGCCATCACGGGTTTTCTGGGCCGTTTGGAAGGTCAAACGAGCCCCGGAGCGAGCATACGCCTCATTTTGACGATTTTCGTGTGCTATTGCACACCATTTTTTGGGTGATCGGGATTTCGACGTCAAAAATGCAAAATTTGTTCGTGGACGTCCGTCAAGACGTTGTCTATGCATACGGTTGGCCATCACGGGTTTTCTGGGCCGTTTGGAAGGTCAAACGAGCCCCGGAGCGAGCATACGCCTCATTTTGACGATTTTCGTGTGCTATTGCACACCATTTTTTGGGTGATCGGGATTCCGACGTCAAAAATGCCAAATTTGTTCGTGGACGTCCGTCAAGATGTTGTCTATGCATACGGTTGGCCATCACAGGTTTTCTGGGCCGTTTGGAAGGTCAAACGAGCCCCGGAGCGAGCATACGCCTCATTTTGACGATTTTCGTGTGCTATTGCACACCATTTTTTGGGTGATCGGGATTTCGACGTCAAAAATGTAAAATTTGTTCGTGGACGTCCGTCAAGACGTTGTCTATGCATACGGTTGGCCATCACGGGTTTTCTGGGCCGTTTGGAAGGTCAAACGAGCCCCGGAGCGAGCATACGCCTCATTTTGACGATTTTCGTGTGCTATTGCACACCATTTTTTGGGTGATCGGGATTCCGACGTCAAAAATGCCAAATTTGTTCGTGGACGTCCGTCAAGATGTTGTCTATGCATACGGTTGGCCATCATGGGTTTTCTGGGCCATTTGGAAGGTCAAACGAGCCCCGGAGCGAGCATACGCCTCATTTTGACGATTTTCGTGTGCTATTGCACACCATTTTTTGGGTGATCAGGATTCCGACGTCAAAAATGCCAAATTTGTTCATGGACGTCCGTCAAGACGTTGTCTATGCATACGGTTGGCCATCACGGGTTTTCTGGGCCGTTTGGAAGGTCAAACGAGCCCCGGAGCGAGCATACGCCTCATTTTGACGATTTTCGTGTGCTATTGCACACCATTTTTGGGTGATCGGGATTTTGACGTAAAAAATGCAAAATTTGTTCGTGGACATCCGTCAAGACGTTGTCTATGCATACGGTTGGCCATCACGGGTTTTCTGGGCCGTTTGGAAGGTCAAACGAGCCCCGGAGCGAGCATACGCCTCATTTTGACGATTTTCGTGTGCTATTGCACACCATTTTTTGGGTGATCGGGATTCCGACGTCAAAAATGCCAAATTTGTTCGTGGACGTCCGTCAAGACGTTGTCTATGCATACGGTTGGCCATCACGGGTTTTCTGGGCCATTTGGAAGGTTAAACGAGCCCCGGAACGAGCATACGCCTCTTTTTGACGATTTTCGTGTGCTATTGAACACCATTTTTTGGGTGATCAGGATTCTGACGTCAAAAATGCCAAATTTGTTCGTGGACGTCCGTCAAGACGTTGTCTATGCATACGGTTGGCCATCACGGGTTTTCTGGGCCGTTTGGAAGGTCAAACGAGCCGCGGAGCGAGCATACGCCTCATTTTGACGATTTTCGTGTGCTATTGCACACCATTTTTTGGGTGATCAGGATTCCGACGTCAAAAATGCCAAATTTGTTCGTGGACGTCCGTCAAGACGTTGTCTATGCATACGGTTGGCCATCACGGGTTTTCTGGGCCGTTTGGAAGTTCAAACGAGCCTCGGAGCGAGCATACGCCTCATTTTGATGATTTTCGTGTGCTATTGCACACCATTTTTTGGGTGATCGGGATTCCGACGTCAAAAATGCCAAATTTGTTCGTGGACGTCCGTCAAGACGTTGTCTATGCATACGGTTAACCATCATGGGTTTTCTGGGCCATTTGGAAGGTCAAACGAGCCCCGGACCGAGCATACGCCTCATTTTGACGATTTTCGTGTGCTATTGCACACCATTTTTTGGGTGATCAGGATTCCGACGTCAAAAATGCAAAATTTGTTCATGGACGTCCGTCAAGACGTTGTCTATGCATACGGTTGGCCATCACGGGTTTTCTGGGCCGTTTGGAAGGTCAAACGAGCCCCGGAGCGAGCATACGCCTCATTTTGACGATTTCCGTGTGCTATTGCACACCATTTTTTGGGTGATCGGGATTTCGACGTCAAAAATGTAAAATTTGTTCGTGGACGTCCGTCAAGACGTTGTCTATGCATACGGTTGGCCATCACGGGTTTTCTGGGCCGTTTGGAAGGTCAAACGAGCCCCGGAGCGAGCATACGCCTCATTTTGACGATTTTCGTGTGCTATTGCACACCATTTTTTGGGTGATCGGGATTCCGACGTCAAAAATGCCAAATTTGTTCGTGGACGTCCGTCAAGATGTTGTCTATGCATACGGTTGGCCATCATGGGTTTTCTGGGCCATTTGGAAGGTCAAACGAGCCCCGGAGCGAGCATACGCCTCATTTTGACGATTTTCGTGTGCTATTGCACACCATTTTTTGGGTGATCAGGATTCCGACGTCAAAAATGCCAAATTTGTTCATGGACGTCCGTCAAGACGTTGTCTATGCATACGGTTGGCCATCACGGGTTTTCTGGGCCGTTTGGAAGGTCAAACGAGCCCCGGAGCGAGCATACGCCTCATTTTGACGATTTTCGTGTGCTATTGCACACCATTTTTGGGTGATCGGGATTTTGACGTAAAAAATGCAAAATTTGTTCGTGGACATCCGTCAAGACGTTGTCTATGCATACGGTTGGCCATCACGGGTTTTCTGGGCCGTTTGGAAGGTCAAACGAGCCCCGGAGCGAGCATACGCCTCATTTTGACGATTTTCGTGTGCTATTGCACACCATTTTTTGGGTGATCGGGATTCCGACGTCAAAAATGCCAAATTTGTTCGTGGACGTCCGTCAAGACGTTGTCTATGCATACGGTTGGCCATCACGGGTTTTCTGGGCCATTTGGAAGGTTAAACGAGCCCCGGAACGAGCATACGCCTCTTTTTGACGATTTTCGTGTGCTATTGAACACCATTTTTTGGGTGATCAGGATTCTGACGTCAAAAATGCCAAATTTGTTCGTGGACGTCCGTCAAGACGTTGTCTATGCATACGGTTGGCCATCACGGGTTTTCTGGGCCATTTGGAAGGTCAAACGAGCCCCGGAGCGAGCATACGCCTCATTTTGACGATTTTCGTGTGCTATTGCACACCATTTTTTGGGTGATCAGGATTCCGACGTCAAAAATGCCAAATTTGTTCGTGGACGTCCGTCAAGACATTGTCTATGCATACGGTTGGCCATCACGGGTTTTCTGGGCCGTTTGGAAGGTCAAACGAGCCCCGGAGCGAGCATACGCCTCATTTTGACGATTTTCGTGTGCTATTGCACACCATTTTTTGGGTGATCGGGATTTCGACGTCAAAAATGCAAAATTTGATCGTGGACGTCCGTCAAGACGTTGTCTATGCATACGGTTGGCCATCACGGGTTTTCTGGGCCGTTTGGAAGGTCAAACGAGCCCCGGAGCGAGCATACGCCTCATTTTGACAATTTTCGTGTGCTATTGCACACCATTTTTCGGGTGATTGGGATTCCGACGTCAAAAATGCCAAATTTGTTCGTGGACATCCGTCAAGACGTTGTCTATGCATACGGTTGGCCATCACGGGTTTTCTGGGCCATTTGGAAGGTCAAACGAGCCCCAGAGCGAGCATACGCCTCATTTTGACGTTTTTCGTGTGCTATTGCACACCATTTTTTGGGTGATCAGGATTCCGACGTCAAAAATGCCAAATTTGTTCGTGGACGTCCATCAAGACGTTGTCTATGCATACGGTTGGCCATCACGGGTTTTCTGGGCCGTTTGGAAGGTCAAACCAGCCCCGGAGCGAGCATACGCCTCATTTTGACGATTTTCGTGTGCTATTGCACACCATTTTTTGGGTGATCGGGATTTCGACGTCAAAAATGCAAAATTTGTTCGTGGACGTCCGTCAAGACGTTGTCTATGCATACGGTTGGCCATCACGGGTTTTCTGGGCCGTTTGGAAGGTCAAACGAGCCCCGGAGCGAGCATACGCCTCATTTTGACAATTTTCGTGTGCTATTGCACACCATTTTTCGGGTGATTGGGATTCCGATGTCAAAAATGCCAAATTTGTTCGTGGACATCCGTCAAGATGTTGTCTATGCATACGGTTGGCCATCACGGGTTTTCTGGGCCATTTGGAAGGTCAAACGAGCCCCAGAGCGAGCATACGCCTCATTTTGACGATTTTCGTGTGCTATTGCACACCATTTTTTGGGTGATCAGGATTCCGACGTCAAAAATGCCAAATTTGTTCGTGGACATCCATCAAGACGTTGTCTATGCATACGGTTGGCCATCACGGGTTTTCTGGGCCGTTTGGAAGGTCAAACGAGCCCCGGAGCGAGCATACGCCTCATTTTGACGATTTTCGTGTGCTATTGCACACCATTTTTTGGGTGATCGGGATTCCGACGTCAAAAATGCAAAATTTGTTCGTGGACGTCCGTCAAGATGTTGTCTATGCATACGGTTGTCCATCACGGGTTTTCTGGGCCATTTGGAAGGTCAAATGAGCCCCGGAGCGAGCATACGCCTCATTTTGACGATTTTCGTGTGCTATTGCACACCATTTTTTGGGTGATCAGGATTCCGATGTCAAAAATGCCAAATTTGTTCGTGGACATCCGTCAAGACGTTGTCTATGCATACGGTTGGCCATCACGGGTTTTCTGGGCCGTTTGGAAGGTCAAACGAGCCCCGGAGCGAGCATACGCCTCATTTTGACGATTTTCGTGTGCTATTGCACACCATTTTTTGGGTGATCGGGATTCCGATGTCAAAAATGCCAAATTTGTTCATGGACGTCCGTCAAGACAATGTCTATGCATACGGTTGGCCATCACGGGTTTTCTGGGCCGTTTGGAAGGTCAAACGAGCCCCGGAGCGAGCATACGCCTCATTTTGACGATTTTCGTGTGCTATTGCACACCATTTTTTGGGTGATCAGGATTCCGACGTCAAAAATGCCAAATTTGTTCGTGGACGTCCGTCAAGACGTTGTCTATGCATACGGTTGGCCATCACGGGTTTTCTGGGCCGTTTAGAAGGTCAAACGAGCATCGGAGCGAGCATACGCCTCATTTTGACGATTTTCGTGTGCTATTGCACACCATTTTTTGGGTGATCAGGATTCCGACGTCAAAAATGCCAAATTTGTTCGTGGACGTCCTTCAAGACGTTGACTATGCATACGGTTGGCCATCACGGGTTTTCTGGGCTGTTTAGAAGGTCAAACGAGCACCGGAGCGAGCATACGCCTCATTTTGACGATTTTCGTGTGCTATTGCACACCATTTTTTGGGTGATCGGGATTTCGACGTCAAAAATGCAAAATTTGTTCGTGGACGTCCGTCAAGACGTTGTCTATGCATACGGTTGGCCATCACGGGTTTTCTGGGCCGTTTGGAAGGTCAAATGAGCCCCGGAGCGAGCATACGCCTCATTTTGACGATTTTCGTGTGCTATTGCACACCATTTTTTGGGTGATCAGGATTCCGACGTCAAAAATGCCAAATTTGTTCGTGGACGTCCGTCAAGACGTTGTCTATGCATACGGTTGGCCATCACGGGTTTTCTGGGCCATTTGGAAGGTCAAACGAGCCCCGGAGCGAGCATACGCCTCATTTTGACGATTTTCGTGTGCTATTGCACACCATTTTTTGGGTGATCGGGATTCCGACGTCAAAAATGCCAAATTTGTTCGTGGACGTCCATCAAGACGTTGTCTATGCATACGGTTGGCCATCACGGGTTTTCTGGGCCGTTTGGAAGGTCAAACGAGCCCCGGAGCGAGCATACGCCTCATTTTGACGATTTTCGTGTGCTATTGCACACAATTTTTTGGGTGATCGGGATTTCGACGTCAAAAATGCAAAATTTGTTCGTGGACGTCCGTCAAGACGTTGTCTATGCATACGGTTGGCCATCACGGGTTTTCTGGGCCGTTTGGAAGGTCAAACGAGCCCCGGAGCGAGCATACGCCTCATTTTGACGATTTTCGTGTGCTATTGCACACCATTTTTTGGGTGATCAGGATTCCGACGTCAAAAATGCCAAATTTGTTCGTGGACGTCCGTCAAGACGTTTTCTATGCATACGGTTGGCCATCACGGGTTTTCTGGGCCATTTGGAAGGTCAAACGAGCCCCGGAGCGAGCATACGCCTCATTTTGACGATTTTCGTGTGCTATTGCACACCATTTTTTGGGTGATCGGGATTCCGACGTCAAAAATGCCAAATTTGTTCGTGGACGTCCGTCAAGACGTTGTCTATGCATACGGTTGGCCATCACGGGTTTTCTGGGCCGTTTGGAAGGTCAAACGAGCCCCGGAGCGAGCATACGCCTCATTTTGACGATTTTCGTGTGCTATTGCACACCATTTTTTGGGTGATCGGGATTCCGACGTCAAAAATGCCAAATTTGTTCGTGGACGTCCGTCAAGACGTTGTCTATGCATACGGTTGGCCATCACGGGTTTTCTGGGCCGTTTGGAAGGTCAAACGAGCCCCGGAGCGAGCATACGCCTCATTTTGACGATTTTCGTGTGCTATTGCACACAATTTTTTGGGTGATCGGAATTTCGACGTCAAAAATGCAAAATTTGTTCGTGGACGTCCGTCAAGACGTCTATGCATACGGTGTGCCATCACGGGTTTTCTGGGCTGTTTGGATGGTCAAACGAGCCCCGGAGCGAGCATACGCCTCATTTTGACGATTTTCGTGTGCTATTGCACACCATTTTTTGGGTGATCGGGATTCCGACGTCAAAAATGCCAAATTTGTTCGTGGACATCCGTCAAGACGTTGTCTATGCATACGGTTGGCCATCACGGGTTTTCTGGGCCATTTGGAAGGTCAAACGAGCCCCGGAGCGAGCATACGCCTCTTTTTGACGATTTTCGTGTGCTATTGCACACCATTTTTTGGGTGATCAGGATTCCGATGTCAAAAATGCCAAATTTGTTCGTGGACGTCCGTCAAGACGTTGTCTATGCATACGGTTGGCCATCACGGGTTTTCTGGGCCGTTTGGAAGGTCAAACGAGCCCCGGAGCGAGCATACGCCTCATTTTGACGATTTTCGTGTGCTATTGCACACCATTTTTTGGGTGATCGCGATTTCAACGTCAAAAATGCAAAATTTGTTCGTGGACGTCCGTCAAGACGTTGTCTATGCATACGGTTGGCCATCAAGGGTTTTCTGGGCCGTTTGGAAGGTCAAACGAGCCCCGGAGCGAGCATACGCCTCATTTTGACGATTTTCGTGTGCTATTGCACACCATTTTTTGGGTGATCGGGATTCCGACGTCAAAAATGCCGAATTTTTTCGTGGACGTCCGTCAAGACGTTGTCTATGCATACGGTTGGCCATCACGGGTTTTCTGGGCCATTTGTAAGGTCAAACGAGCCCCGGAGCGAGCATACGCCTCATTTTGACGATTTTCGTGTGCTATTGCACACCATTTTTTGGGTGATCAGGATTCCGACGTCAAAAATGCAAAATTTGTTCGTGGACGTCCGCCAAGACGTTGTCTATGCATACGGTTGGCCATCACGGGTTTTCTGGGCCGTTTGGAAGGTCAAACGAGCCCCGGAGCGAGCATACGCCTCATTTTGACGATTTTCGTGTGCTATTGCACACCATTTTTTGGGTGATCGGGATTCCGACGTCAAAAATGCCAAATTTTTTCGTGGACGTCCGTCAAGACGTTGTCTATGCATACGGTTGGCCATCACGGGTTTTCTGGGCCATTTGGAAGGTCAAACGAGCCCCGGAGCGAGCATACGCCTCATTTTGACGATTTTCGTGTGCTATTGCACACCATTTTTTGGGTGATCGGGATTTCGATGTCAAAAATGCAAAATTTGTTCGTGGACGTCCGTCAAGACGTTGTCTATGCATACGGTTGGCCATCACGGGTTTTCTGGGCCGTTTTAAAGGTCAAACGAGCCCCGGAGCGAGCATACGCCTCATTTTGACGATTTTCGTGTGCTATTGCACACTATTTTTTGGGTGATCGGGATTCCGACGTCAAAAATGCCAAATTTGTTCGTGGACGTCCGTCATGACGTTGTCTATGCATACGGTTGGCCATCACGGGTTTTCTGGGCCATTTGGAAGGTCAAACGAGCCCCGGAGCGAGCATACGCCTCATTTTGACGATTTTCGTGTGCTATTGCACACCATTTTTTGGGTGATTGGGATTCCGACGTCAAAAATGCCAAATTTGTTCGTGGACGTCCGTCAAGACGTTGTCTATGCATACGGTTGGCCATCACGGGTTTTCTGGGCCATTTGGAAGGTCAAACGAGCCCCGGAGCGAGCATACGCCTCATTTTGACGATTTTCGTGTGCTATTGCACACCATTTTTTGGGTGATCAGGATTCCGACGTCAAAAATGCCAAATTTGTTCGTGGACGTCCGTCAAGACGTTGTCTATGCATACGGTTGTCCATCACGGGTTTTCTGGGCCATTTGGAAGGTCAAACGAGCCCCGGAGCGAGCATACGCCTCATTTTGACGATTTTCGTGTGCTATTGCACACCATTTTTTGGGTGATCGGGATTTCGACGTCAAAAATGCAAAATTTGTTCGTGGACGTCTGTCAAGACGTTGTCTATGGATACGGTTGGCCATCACGGGTTTTCTGGGCCGTTTGGAAGGTCAAACGAGCCCCAGAGCGAGCATACGCCTCATTTTGACGATTTTTGTGTGCTATTGCACACCATTTTTTGGGTGATCGGGATTCCGACGTCAAAAATGCCAAATTTGTTCATGGACGTCCGTCAAGACGTTGTCTATGCATACGGTTGGCCATCACGGGTTTTCTGGGCCATTTGGAAGGTCAAACGAGCCCCGGAGCGAGCATACGCCTCATTTTGACGATTTTCGTGTGCTATTGCACACCATTTTTTGGGTGATCAGGATTCCGACGTCAAAAATGCCAAATTTGTTCGTGGACGTCCGTCAAGATGTTGTCTATGCATACGGTTGGCCATCACGGGTTTTCTGGGCCGTTTGGAAGGTCAAACGAGCCCCGGAGCGAGCATACGCCTCATTTTGACGATTTTCGTGTGCTATTGCACACCATTTTTTGGGTGATCGGGATTTCGACGTCAAAAATGTAAAATTTGTTCGTGGACGTCCGTCAAGACGTTGTCTATGCATACGGTTGGCCATCACGGGTTTTCTGGGCCGTTTGGAAGGTCAAACGAGCCCCGGAGCGAGCATACGCCTCATTTTGACGATTCTCGTGTGCTATTGCACACCATTTTTTGGGTGATCGGGATTCCGACATCAAAAATGCCAAATTTGTTCGTGGACGTCCATCAAGACGTTGTCTATGCATACGGTTGGCCATCACGGGTTTTCTGGGCCATTTGGAAGGTCAAACGAGCCCCGGAGCGAGCATACGCCTCATTTTGACGATTTTCGTGTGCTATTGCACACCATTTTTTGGGTGATCAGGATTCCGATGTAAAAAATGCCAAATTTGTTCGTGGACGTCCGTCAAGATGTTGTCTATGCATACGGTTGGCAATCACGGGTTTTCTGGGCCGTTTGGAAGGTCAAACGAGCCCCGGAGCGAGCATACGCCTCATTTTGATGATTTTCGTGTGCTATTGCACACCATTTTTTGGGTGATCGGGATTCCGACGTCAAAAATGCCAAATTTGTTCGTGGACGTCCGTCAAGACGTTGTCTATGCATACGGTTGGCCATCACGGGTTTTCTGGGCCATTTGGAAGGTCAAACGAGCCCCGGAGCGAGCATACGCCTCATTTTGACGATTTTCATGTGCTATTGCACACCATTTTTTGGGTGATCAGGATTCAGACGTCAAAAATGCCAAATTTGTTCGTGGACGTCCGTCAAGACGTTGTCTATGCATACGGTTTGCCATCACGGGTTTTCTGGGCCGTTTGGAAGGTCAAACGAGCCCCGGAGCGAGCATACGCCTCATTTTGACGATTTTCGTGTGCTATTGCACACCATTTTTTGGGTGATCGCGATTTCAACGTCAAAAATGCAAAATTTGTTCGTGGACGTCTGTCAAGACGTTGTCTATGCATACGGTTGGCCATCACGGGTTTTCTGGGCCGTTTGGAAGGTCAAACGAGCCCCGGAGCGAGAATACGCCTCATTTTGACGATTTTCGTGTGCTATTGCACACCATTTTTTGGGTGATCGGGATTCCGACGTCAAAAATGCCAAATTTGTTCGTGGACGTCCGTCAAGACGTTGTCTATGCATACGGTTGGCCATCACGGGTTTTCTGGGCCATTTGGAAGGTCAAACGAGCCCCGGAGCGAGCATACGCCTCATTTTGACGATTTTCGTGTGCTATTGCACACCATTTTTTGGGTGATCAGGATTCCGACGTCAAAAATGCCAAATTTGTTCGTGGACGTCCGTCAAGACGTTGTCTATGCATACGGTTGGCCATCACGGGTTTTCTGGGCCGTTTGGAAGGTCAAACGAGCCCCGGAGCGAGCATACGCCTCATTTTGACGATTTTCGTGTGCTATTGCACACCATTTTTTGGGTGATCGGGATTTCGACGTCAAAAATACCAAATTTGTTCGTGGACATCCGTCAAGACGTTGTTTATGCATACGGTTGGCCATCACGGGTTTTCTGGGCCGTTTGGAAGGTCAAATGAGCCCCGGAGCGAGCATACGCTTCATTTTGACGATTTTCGTGTGCTATTGCACACCATTTTTTGGGTGATCGGGATTTCGACGTCAAAAATGTAAAATTTGTTCGTGGACGTCCGTCAAGACGTTGTCTATGCATACGGTTGGCCATCAGGGGTTTTCTGGGCCGTTTGGAAGGTCAAATGAGCCCCGGAGCGAGCATACGCCTCATTTTGATGATTTTCGTGTGCTATTGCACACCATTTTTTGGGTGATCGGGATTCCGACGTCAAAAATGCCAAATTTGTTCGTGGACGTCCGTCAAGACGTTGTCTATGCATACGGTTGGCCATCACGGGTTTTCTGGGCCATTTGGAAGGTCAAACGAGCCCCGGAGCGAGCATACGCCTCATTTTGACGATTTTCGTGTGCTATTGCACACCATTTTTTGGGTGATCAGGATTCCGACGTCAAAAATGCCAAATTTGTTCGTGGACGTCCGTCAAGATGTTGTCTATGCATACGGTTGGCCATCACGGGTTTTCTGGGCCGTTTGGAAGGTCAAACGAGCCCCGGAGCGAGCATACGCCTCATTTTGACGATTTTCGTGTGCTATTGCACACCATTTTTTGGGTGATCGGGATTTCGACGTCAAAAATGTAAAGTTTGTTCGTGGACGTCCGTCAAGACGTTGTCTATGCATACGGTTGGCCATCACGGGTTTTCTGGGCCGTTTGGAAGGTCAAACGAGCCCCGGAGCGAGCATACGCCTCATTTTGACGATTTTCGTGTGCTATTGCACACCATTTTTTGGGTGATCGGGATTCCGACATCAAAAATGCCAAATTTGTTCGTGGACGTCCATCAAGACGTTGTCTATGCATACGGTTGGCCATCACGGGTTTTCTGGGCCATTTGGAAGGTCAAACGAGCCCCGGAGCGAGCATACGCCTCATTTTGACGATTTTCGTGTGCTATTGCACACCATTTTTTGGGTGATCAGGATTCCGATGTCAAAAATGCAAAATTTGTTCGTGGACGTCCGTCAAGACGTTGTCTATGCATACGGTTGGCCATCACGGGTTTTCTGGGCCGTTTGGAAGGTTAAACGAGCCCCGGAGCGAGCATACGCCTCATTTTGACGATTTTCGTGTGCTATTGCACACCATTTTTCGGGTGATCAGGATTCCGACGTCAAAAATGCCAAATTTGTTCGTGGACATCCGTCAAGACGTTGTCTATGCATACGGTTGGCCATCACGGGTTTTCTGGGCCGTTTGGAAGGTCAAACGAGCCCCGGAGCGAGCATACGCCTCATTTTGACGATTTTCGTGTGCTATTGCACACCATTTTTTGGGTGATCGGGATTCCGATGTCAAAAATGCCAAATTTGTTCATGGACGTCCGTCAAAACAATTTCTATGCATACGGTTGGCCATCACGGGTTTTCTGGGCCATTTGGAAGGTCAAACGAGCCCCGGAGCGAGCATACGCCTCATTTTGACGATTTTCGTGTGCTATTGGCACCATTTTTTGGGTGATCAGGATTCCGACGTCAAAAATGCCAAATTTGTTCGTGGACGTCCGTCAAGACGTTGTCTATGCATACGGTTGGCCATCACGGGTTTTCTGGGCCGTTTGGAAGGTCAAACGAGCCCCGGAGCGAGCATACGCCTCATTTTGACGATTTTCGTGTGCTATTGCACACCATTTTTTGGGTGATCGCGATTTCAACGTCAAAAATGCAAAATTTGTTCGTGGACGTCCGTCAAGACGTTGTCTATGCATACGGTTGGCCATCACGGGTTTTCTGGGCCGTTTGGAAGGTCAAACGAGCCCTGGAGCGAGCATACGCCTCATTTTGACGATTTTCGTGTGCTATTGCACACCATTTTTTGGGTGATCGGGATTCCGACGTCAAAAATGCCAAATTTGATCGTGGACGTCCGTCAAGACGTTGTCTATGCAGACGGTTGGCCATCACGGGTTTTCTGGGCCATTTGGAAGGTCAAACGAGCCCCGGAGCGAGCATACGCCTCATTTTGACGATTTTCGTGTGCTATTGCACACCATTTTTTGGGTGATCAGGATTCCGACGTCAAAAATGCCAAATTTGTTTGTGGACGTCCGTCAAGACGTTGTCTATGCATACGGTTCGCCATCACGGGTTTTCTGGGCCGTTTGGAAGGTCAAACGAGCCCCGGAGCGAGCATACGCCTCATTTTGACGATTTTCGTGTGCTATTGCACACCATTTTTTGGGTGATCAGGATTCCGACGTCAAAAATGCCAAATTTGTTCGTGGACGTCTGTCAAGACGTTGTCTATGCATACGGTTGGCCATCACGGGTTTTCTGGGCCGTTTGGAAGGTCAAACGAGCCCCGGGGCGAGCATACGCCTCATTTTGACGATTTTCATGTGCTATTCCACACCATTTTTTGGGTGATCGGGATTTCGACGTCAAAAATGAAAAATTTGTTCGTGGACGTCCGTCAAGACGTTGTCTATGCATACGGTTGGCCATCACGGGTTTTCTGGGCCGTTTGGAAGGTCAAACGAGCCCCGGGGCGAGCATACGCCTCATTTTGACGATTTTCATGTGCTATTGCACACCATTTTTTGGGTGATCGGGATTTCGACGTCAAAAATGAAAAATTTGTTCGTGGACGTCCGTCAAGACGTTGTCTATGCATACGGTTGGCCATCACGGGTTTTCTGGGCCGTTTGGAAGGTCAAACGAGCCCATGAGCGAGCATACGCCTCATTTTGACGATTTTCGTGTGCTATTGCACACCATTTTTTGGGTGATAGGGATTCCGACGTCAAAAATGCCAAATTTGTTCGTGGACGTCCGTCAAGACGTTGTCTATGCATACGGTTGGCCATCACGGGTTTTCTGGGCCATTTGGAAGGTCAAACGAGCCCCGGAGCGAGCATACGCCTCATTTTGACGATTTTCGTGTGCTATTGCACACCATTTTTTGGGTGATCGCGCTTTCAACGTCAAAAATGCAAAATTTGTTCGTGGACGTCCGTCAAGACGTTGTCTAAGCATACGGTTGGCCATCACGGGTTTTCTGGGCCGTTTAGAACGTCAAACGAGCCCCGGAGCGAGCATACGCCTCATTTTGACGATTTTCGTGTGCTATTGCACACCATTTTTTGGGTGATCGGGATTTCGATGTTAAAAATGCAAAATTTGTTCGTGGACGTCCGTCAAGACGTTGTCTATGCATACGGTTGGCCATCACGGGTTTTCTGGGCCGTTTGGAAGGTCAAACGAGCCCCGGAGCTAGCATACGCCTCATTTTGACGATTTTCGTGTGCTATTGCACACCATTTTTTGGGTGATCGGGATTCCGACGTCAAAAATGCCAAATTTGTTCGTGGACGTCTGTCAAGACGTTGTCTATGCATACGGTTGGCCATCACGGGTTTTCTGGGCCATTTGGAAGGTCAAACGAGCCACGGAGCGAGCATACGCCTCATTTTGACGATTTTCGTGTGCTATTGCACACCATTTTTTGGGTGATCAGGATTCCGACGTCAAAAATGCCAAATTTGTTTGTGGACGTCCGTCAAGACGTTGTCTATGCATACGGTTGGCCATCACGGGTTTTCTGGGCCGTTTGGAAGGTCAAACGAGCCCCGGAGCGAGCATACGCCTCATTTTGACGATTTTCGTGTGCTATTGCACACCATTTTTTGGGTGATCGGGATTTCAACGTCAAAAATGCAAAATTTGTTCGTGGACGTCCGTCAAGACGTTGTCTATGCATACGGTTGGCCATCACGGGTTTTCTGGGCCGTTTGGAAGGTCAAACGAGCCCCGGAGCGAGCATACGTCTCATTTTGACGATTTTCGTGTGCTATTGCACACCATTTTTTGGGTGATCGGGATTCCGACGTCAAAAATGCAAAATTTGTTCGTGTACGTCCGTCAAGACGTTGTCTATGCATACGGTTGGCCATCACGGGTTTTTTGGGCCGTTTGGAAGGTCAAACGAGCCCCGGAGCGAGCATACGCCTCATTTTGACGATTTTCGTGTGCTATTGCACACCATTTTTTGGGTGATCGGGATTCCGACGTCAAAAATGCCAAATTTGTTCGTGGACGTCCGTCAAGACGTTGTCTATGCATACGGTTGGCCATCACGGGTTTTCTGGGCCATTTGGAAGGTCAAACGAGCCCCGGAGCGAGCATACGCCTCATTTTGACGATTTTCGTGTGCTATTGCACACCATTTTTTGGGTGATCAGGATTCCGACGTCAAAAATGCCAAATTTGTTCGTGGACGTCCGTCAAGACATTGTCTATGCATACGGTTGGCCATCACGGGTTTTCTGGGCCGTTTGGAAGGTCAAACGAGCCCCGGAGCGAGCATACGCCTCATTTTGACGATTTTTGTGTGCTATTTATTGCACACCATTTTTTGGGTGATCGGGATTCCGACGTCAAAAATGCCAAATTTGTTCGTGGACGTCCGTCAAGACGTTGTCTATGCATACGGTTGGCCATCACGGGTTTTCTGGGCCATTTGGAAGGTCAAACGAGCCCCGGAGCGAGCATACGCCTCATTTTGACGATTTTCGTGTGCTATTGCACACCATTTTTTGGGTGATCGGGATTCCGACGTCAAAAATGCCAAATTTGTTCGTGGACGTCCGTCAAGACGTTGTCTATGCATACGGTTGGCCATCACGGGTTTTCTGGGCCATTTGGAAGGTCAAACGAGCCCCGGAGCGAGCATACGCCTCATTTTGACGATTTTCGTGTGCTATTGCACACCATTTTTTGGGTGATCAGGATTCCGACGTCAAAAATGCCAAATTTGTTCGTGGACGTCCGTCAAGACGTTGTCTATGCATAAGGTTGGCCATCACGGGTTTTCTGGGCTGTTTGGAAGTTCAAACGAGCCCCGGAGCGAGCATACGCCTCATTTTGACGATTTTCGTGTGCTATTGCACACCATTTTTTGGGTGATCGGGATTTCGATGTTAAAAATGCAAAATTTGTTCGTGGACGTCCGTCAAGACGTTGTCTATGCATACGGTTGGCCATCACGGGTTTTCTGGGCCGTTTGGAAGGTCAAACGAGCCCCGGAGCGAGCATACGCCTCATTTTGACGATTTTCGTGTGCTATTGCACACCATTTTTTGGGTGATCGGGATTCCGACGTCAAAAATGCCAAATTTTTTCGTGTACGTCCGTCAAGACGTTGTCTATGCATACGGTTGGCCATCACGGGTTTTCTGGGCCGTTTGAAAGGTCAAACGAGCCCCGGAGCGAGCATACGCCTCATTTTGACGATTTTCGTGTGCTATTGCACACCATTTTTTGGGTGATCGGGATTCCGACGTCAAAAATGCCAAATTTGTTCGTGGACGTCCGTCAAGACGTTGTCTATGCATACGGTTGGCCATCACGGGTTTTCTGGGCCATTTGGAAGGTCAAACGAGACCCGGAGCGAGCATACGCCTCATTTTGACGATTTTCGTGTGCTATTGCACACCATTTTTTGGGTGATCAGGATTCCGACGTCAAAAATGCCAAATTTGTTCATGGACGTCCGTCAAGACATTGTCTATGCATACGGTTGGCCATCACGGGTTTTCTGGGCCGTTTGGAAGGTCAAACGAGCCCCGGAGCGAGCATACGCCTCATTTTGACGATTTTTGTGTGCTATTTATTGCACACCATTTTTTGGGTGATCGGGATTCCGACGTCAAAAATGCCAAATTTGTTCGTGGACGTCCGTCAAGACGTTGTCTATGCATACGGTTGGCCATCACGGGTTTTCTGGGCCATTTGGAAGGTCAAACGAGCCCCGGAGCGAGCATACGCCTCATTTTGATGATTTTCGTGTGCTATTGCACACCTTTTTTTGGGAGATCGGGATTTCGACGTCAAAAATGCAAAATTTGTTCGTGGACGTCCGTCAAGACGTTGTCTATGCATACGGTTGGCCATCACGGGTTTTCTGGGCCGTTTGGAAGGTCAAACGAGCCCCGGAGCGAGCATACGCCTCATTTTGACGATTTTCGTGTGCTATTGCACACCATTTTTTGGGTGATCGGGATTTCGACGTCAAAAATGCAAAATTTGTTCGTGGACGTCCGTCAAGACGTTGTCTATGCATACGGTTGGCCATCACGGGTTTTCTGGGCCGTTTGGAAGGTCAAACGAGCCCCGGAGCGAGCATACGCCTCATTTTGACGATTTTCGTGTGCTATTGCACACCATTTTTTGGGTGATCGGGATTTCGACGTCAAAAATGCCAAATTTGTTCGTGGACGTCCGTCAAGACGTTGTCTATGCATACGGTTAGCCATCACGGGTTTTCTGGGCCATTTGGAAGGTCAAACGATCCCCGGAGCGAGCATACGCCTCATTTTGACGATTTTCGTGTGCTATTGCACACCATTTTTTGGGTGATCAGGATTCCGACGTCAAAAATGCCAAATTTGTTCGTGGACGTCCGTCAAGACGTTTTCTATGCATACGGTTGGCCATCACGGGTTTTCTGGGCCGTTTGGAAGGTCAAACGAGCCCCGGAGCGAGCATACGCCTCATTTTGACGATTTTCGTGTACTATTGCACACCATTTTTTGGGTGATCGGGATTTCGACGTCAAAAATGCAAAATTTGTTCGTGGACGTCCGTCAAGACGTTGTCTATGCATAAAGTTGGCCATCACGGGTTTTCTGGGTCGTTTGGAAGGTCAAACGAGCCCCGGAGCGAGCATACGCCTCATTTTGACGATTTTCGTGTGCTATTGCACACCATTTTTTGGGTGTTCGGGATTCCGACGTCAAAAATGCCAAATTTGTTCGTGGACGTCCGTCAAGACGTTGTCTATGCAAACGGTTGGCCATCACGGGTTTTCTGGGCCATTTGGAAGGTCAAACGAGCCCCGGAGCGAGCATACGCCTCATTTTGACGATTTTCGTGTGCTATTGCACACCATTTTTTGGGTGATCAGGATTCCGACGTCAAAAATGCCAAATTTGTTCGTGAACGTCCGTCAAGACGTTGTCTATGCATACGGTTGGCCATCACGGGTTTTCTGGGCCATTTGGAAGGTCAAACGAGCCCCGGAGCGAGCATACGCCTCATTTTGACGATTTTCGTGTGCTATTGCACACCATTTTTTTGGTGATCAGGATTCCGACGTCAAAAATGCCAAATTTGTTCGTGGACGTCCGTCAAGACATTGTCTATGCATACGGTTGGCAATCACGGGTTTTCTGGGCCGTTTGGAAGGTCAAACGAGCCCCGGAGCGAGCATACGCCTCATTTTGACGATTTTCGTGTGCTATTTATTGCACACCATTTTTTGGGTGATCGGGATTCCGACGTCAAAAATGCCAAATTTGTTCGTGGACGTCCGTAAAGACGTTGTCTATGCATACGGTTGGCCATCACGGGTTTTCTGGGCCATTTGGAAGGTCAAACGAGCCCCGGAGCGAGCATACGCCTCATTTTGACGATTTTCGTGTGCTATTGCACACCATTTTTTAGGGTGATCAGGATTCCGACGTCAAAAAAGCCAAATTTGTTCGTGGACGTCCGTCAAGACGTTGTCTATGCATACGGTAGGCCATCACGGGTTTTCTGGGCCATTTGGAAGGTCAAACGAGCCCCGGAGCGAGCATACGCCTCATTTTGACGATTATCGTGTGCTATTGCACACCATTTTTTGGGTGATCAGGATTCCGACGTCAAAAATGCCAAATTTGTTCGTGGACGTCCGTCAAGACGTTGTCTATGCATACGGTTGGCCATCACGGGTTTTCTGGGCCGTTTGGAAGGTCAAACGAGCCCCGGAGCGAGCATACGCCTCATTTTGACGATTTTCGTGTGCTATTGCACACCATTTTTTGGGTGATCGGGATTTCGACGTAAAAAATGCAAAATTTGTTCGTGGACGTCCGTCAAGACGTTGTCTATGCATACGGTTGGCCATCATGGGTTTTCTGGGCCGTTTGGAAGGTCAAACGAGCCCCGGAGCGAGCATACGCCTAATTTTGACGATTTTCGTGTGCTATTGCACACCATTTTTTGGGTGATCGGGATTCCGACGTCAAAAATGCCAAATTTGTTCGTGGACGTCCGTCAAGACGTTGTCTATGCATACGGTTAACCATCACGGGTTTTCTGGGCCATTTGGAAGGTCAAACGAGCCCCGGAGCGAGCATACGCCTCATTTTGATGATTATCGTGTGCTATTGCACACCATTTTTTGGGTGATCAGGATTCTGACGTCAAAAATGCCAAATTTGTTCGTGGACGTCCGTCAAGACGTTGTCTATGCATACGGTTGTCCATCACGGGTTTTCTGGGCCGTTTGGAAGGTCAAACGAGCCCCGGAGCGAGCATACGCCTCATTTTGACGATTTTCGTGTGCTATTGCACACCATTTTTTGGGTGATCGGGATTTCGACGTCAAAAATGCAAAATTTGTTCGTGGACGTCCGTCAAGACATTGTCTATGCATACGGTTGGCCATCACGGGTTTTCTGGGCCGTTTGGAAGGTCAAACGAGCCCCGGAGCGAGCATACGCCTCATTTTGATGATTTTCGTGTGCTATTGCACACCATTTTTTGGGTGATCGGGATTCCGACGTCAAAAATGCCAAATTTGTTCGTGGACGTCCGTCAAGACGTTGTCTATGCATACGGTTGGCCATCACGGGTTTTCTAGGCCGTTTAGAAGGTCAAACAAGCCCCGGAGCGAGCATACGCCTCATTTTGACGCTTTTCGTGTGCTATTGCACACCATTTTTTGGGTGATCGGGATTTCGACGTCAAAAATGCAAAATTTGTTCGTGGACGTCCGTCAAGACGTTGTCTATGCATACGGTTGGCCATCACGGGTTTTCTGGGCCGTTTGGAAGGTCAAACGAGCCCCGGAGCGAGCATACGCCTCATTTTGACGATTTTCGTGTGCTATTGCACACCATTTTTTGGGTGATCGGGATTCCGACGTCAAAAATGCCAAATTTGTTCGTGGACGTCCGTCAAGACGTTGTCTATGCATACGGTTGGCCATCACGGGTTTTCTGGGCCATTTGGAAGGTCAAACGAGCCCCGGAGCGAGCATACGCCTCATTTTGACGATTTTCGTGTGCTATTGCACACCATTTTTTGGGTGATCAGGATTCCAACGTCAAAAATGCCAAATTTTTTCGTGGACGTCCGTCAAGACGTTGTCTATGCATACGGTTGGCCATCACGGGTTTTCTGGGCCGTTTGGAAGGTCAAACGAGCCCCGGAGCGAGCATATGCCTCATTTTGACGATTTTCGTGTGCTATTGCACACCATTTTTTGGGTGATCGGGATTTCGACGTCAAAAATGCAAAATTTGTTCGTGGACGTCCGTCAAGACGTTGTCTATGCATACGGTTGGCCATCACGGGTTTTCTGGGCCGTTTGGAAGGTCAAACGAGCCCTGGAGCGAGCATACGCCTCATTTTGATGATTTTCGTGTGCTATTGCACACCATTTTTTGGGTGATCAAGATTCCGACGTCAAAAATGCCAAATTTGTTCGTGGACGTCTGTCAAGACGTTGTCTATGCATACGGTTGGCCATCACGGGTTTTCTGGGCCATTTGGAAGGTCAAACGAGCCCCAGAGCGAGCATACGCCTCATTTTGACGATTTTCGTGTGCTATTGCACACCATTTTTTGGGTGATCAGGATTCCGACGTCAAAAATGCCAAATTTGTTCGTGGACGTCCGTCAAGACATTGTCTATGCATACGGTTGGCCATCACGGGTTTTCTGGGCCGTTTGGAAGGTCAAACGAGCCCCAGAGCGAGCATACGCCTCATTTTGACGATTTTCGTGTGCTATTGCACACCATTTTTTGGGTGATCGGGATTTCGACGTCAAAAATGCAAAATTTGTTCGTGGACGTCTGTCAAGACGTTGTCTATGCATACGGTTGGCCATCACGGGTTTTCTGGGCCGTTTGGAAGGTCAAACGAGCCCCGGAGCGAGCATACGCCTCATTTTGACGATTTTCGTGTGCTATTGCACACCATTTTTTGGGTGATCGGTATTTCGATGTCAAAAATGCCAAATTTGTTCGTGTACGTCCGTCAAGACATTGTCTATGCATACGGTTTGCCATCACGGGTTTTCTGGGCCATTTGGAAGGTCAAACGAGCCCCGGAGTGAGCATACGCCTCATTTTGACGATTTTCGTGTGCTATTGCACACCATTTTTTGGGTGATCAAGATTCCGACGTCAAAAATGCCAAATTTGTTCGTGGACGTCCGTCAAGACGTTGTCTATTCATACGGTTGGCCATCACGGGTTTTCTGGGCCGTTTGGAAGGTCAAACGAGCCCCGGAGCGAGCATACGCCTCATTTTGACTATTTTCGAGTGCTATTGCACACCATTTTTTGGGTGATCGGGATTTCGATGTCAAAAATGCAAAATTTGTTCGTGGACGTCCGTCAAGACGTTGTCTATGCATACGGTTGGCCATCACGGGTTTTCTGGGCCGTTTGGAAGGTCAAACGAGCCCCGGAGCGAGCATACGCCTCATTTTGATGATTTTCGTGTGCTATTGCACACCATTTTTTGGGTGATCGGGATTCCGACGTCAAAAATGCCAAATTTGTTCGTGGACGTCCGTCAAGACGTTGTCTATGCATACGGTTGGCCATCACGGGTTTTCAAGGCCGTTTGGAAGGTCAAACGAGCCCCGGAGCGAGCATACGACTCATTTTGACGATTTTCGTGTGCTATTGCACACCATTTTTTGGGTGATCGGGATTCCGACGTCAAAAATGCCAAATTTGTTCGTGGACGTCCGTCAAGACGTTGTCTATGCATACGGTTGGCCATCACGGGTTTTCTGGGCCATTTGGAAGGTCAAACGAGCCCCGGAGCGAGCATACGCCTCATTTTGACGATTTTCGTGTGCTATTGCACACCATTTTTTGGGTGATCAGGATTCCGACGTCAAAAATGCCAAATTTGTTCGTGGACGTCCGTCAACACGTTGTCTATGCATACGCTTGGCCATCACGGGTTTTCTGGGCCGTTTGGAAGGTCAAACGAGCCCCGGAGCGAGCATACGCCTCATTTTGATGATTTTCGTGTGCTATTGCACACCATTTTTTGGGTGATCGGGATTTCAACGTCAAAAATGCAAAATTTGTTCGTGGACGTCCGTCAAGACGTTGTCTATGCATAAGGTTGGCCATCACGGGTTTTCTGGGCCGTTTGGAAGGTCAAACGAGCCCCGGAGTGAGCATACGCCTCATTTTGACGATTTTCGTGTGCTATTGCACACCATTTTTTGGGTGATCGGGATTTCGATGTCAAAAATGCCAAATTTCTTCGTGGACGTCCGTCAAGACGTTGTCTATGCATACGGTTTGCCATCACGGGTTTTCTGGGCCATTTGGAAGGTCAAACGAGCCCCGGAGTGAGCATACGCCTCATTTTGACGATTTTCGTGTGCTATTGCACACCATTTTTTGGGTGATCAGGATTCCGACGTCAAAAATGCCAAATTTGTTCGTGGACGTCCGTCAAGACGTTGTCTATGCATACGGTTGGCCATCACGTGTTTTCTGGGCCGTTTGGAAGGTCAAACGAGCCCCGGAGCGAGCATACGCCTCATTTTGACGATTTTCGTGTGCTATTGCACACCATTTTTTGGGTGATCGGGATTTCGACGTCAAAAATGCAAAATTTGTTCGTGGACGTCCGTCAAGACGTTGTCTATGCATACGGTTGGCCATCACGGGTTTTCAAGGCGGTTTGGAAGGTCAAACGAGCCCCGGAGCGAGCATACGCCTCATTTTGACGATTTTAGTGTGCTATTGCACACCATTTTTTGGGTGATCGGGATTCCGACGTCAAAAATGCCAAATTTGTTCGTGGACGTCCGTCAAGACGTTGTCTATGCATACGGTTGGCCATCACGGGTTTTCTGGGCCATTTGGAAGGTCAAACGAGCCCCGGAGCGAGCATACGCCTCATTTTGACGATTTTCGTGTGCTATTGCACACCATTTTTTGGGTGATCGGGATTTCGACGTCAAAAATGCAAAATTTGTTCGTGGACGTCCGTCAAGACGTTGTCTATGCATACGGTTGGCCATCACGGGTTTTCTGGGCCGTTTGAAAGGTCAAACGAGCCCCGGAGCGAGCATACGCCTCATTTTGACGATTTTCGTGTGCTATTGCACACCATTTTTTGGGTGATCGGGATTCCGACGTCAAAAATGCCAAATTTGTTCGTGGACGTCCGTCAAGACGTTGTCTATGCATACGGTTGGCCATCACGTGTTTTCTGGGCCGTTTGGAAGGTCAAACGAGCCCCGGAGCGAGCATACGCCTCATTTTGACGATTTTCGTGTGCTATTGCACACCATTTTTTGGGTGATCGGGATTTCGACGTCAAAAATGCAAAATTTGTTCGTGGACGTCCGTCAAGACGTTGTCTATGCATACGGTTGGCCATCACGGGTTTTCAAGGCGGTTTGGAAGGTCAAACGAGCCCCGGAGCGAGCATACGCCTCATTTTGACGATTTTAGTGTGCTATTGCACACCATTTTTTGGGTGATCGGGATTCCGACGTCAAAAATGCCAAATTTGTTCGTGGACGTCCGTCAAGACGTTGTCTATGCATACGGTTGGCCATCACGGGTTTTCTGGGCCATTTGGAAGGTCAAACGAGCCCCGGAGCGAGCATACGCCTCATTTTGACGATTTTCGTGTGCTATTGCACACCATTTTTTGGGTGATCAGGATTCCGACGTCAAAAATGCCAAATTTGTTCGTGGACGTCCGTCAAGACGTTGTCTATGCATACGGTTTGCCATCACGGGTTTTCTGGGCCGTTTGGAAGGTCAAACGAGCCCCGGAGCGAGCATACGCCTCATTTTGACGATTTTCGTGTGCTATTGCACACCATTTTTTGGGTGATCGGGATTTCAACATCAAAAATGCAAAATTTGTTCGTGGACGTCCGTCAAGACGTTGTCTATGCATACGGTTGGCCATCACGGGTTTTCAGGGCCGTTTGGAAGGTCAAACGAGCCCCGGAGCGAGCATACGCCTCATTTTTGACGATTTTCGTGTGCTATTGCACACCATTTTTTGGGTGATCGGGATTTCGATGTCAAAAATGCCAAATTTGTTCGTGGACGTCCGTCAAGACGTTGTCTATGCATACGGTTTGCCATCACGGGTTTTCTGGGCCATTTGGAAGGTCAAACGAGCCCCGGAGTGAGCATACGCCTCATTTTGACGATTTTCGTGTGCTATTGCACACCATTTTTTGGGTGATCAGGATTCCGACGTCAAAAATGCCAAATTTGTTCGTGGACGTCCGTCAAGACGTTGTCTATGCATACGGTTGGCCATCACGTGTTTTCTGGGCCGTTTGGAAGGTCAAACGAGCCCCGGAGCGAGCATACGCCTCATTTTGACGATTTTCGTGTGCTATTGCACACCATTTTTTGGGTGATCGGGATTCCGACGTCAAAAATGCCAAATTTGTTCGTGGACGTCCGTCAAGACGTTGTCTATGAATACGGTTGGCCATCACGGGTTTTCTGGGCCGTTTGGAAGGTCAAACGAGCCCCGGAGCGAGCATACGCCTCATTTTGACAATTTTCGTGTGCTATTGCACACCATTTTTTGGGTGATCGGGATTTCGACGTAAAAAATGCAAAATTTGTTCGTGGACGTCCGTCAAGACGTTGTCTATGCATACGGTTGTCCATCACGGGTTTTCTGGGCCGTTTGGAAGGTCAAACGAGCCCCGGAGCGAGCATACGCCTCATTTTGACGATTTTCGTGTGCTATTGCACACTATTTTTTGGGTGATCGGGATTCCAACGTCAAAAATGCCAAATTTGTTCGTGGACGTACGTCAAGATGTTGTCTATGCATACGGTTGGCCATCACGGGTTTTCTGGGCCATTTGGAAGGTCAAACGAGCCCCGGAGCGAGCATACGCCTCATTTTGACGATTTTCGTGTGCTATTGCACACCATTTTTTGGGTGATCAGGATTCCGACGTCAAAAATGCCAAATTTGTTCGTCGACGTCCGTCAAGACGTTGTCTATGCATACGGTTTGCCATCACGGGTTTTCTGGGCCGTTTGGAAGGTCAAACAAGCCCCGGAGCGAGCATACGCCTCATTTTGACGATTTTCATGTGCTATTGCACACCATTTTTTGGGTGATCGGGATTTCAACGTCAAAAATGCAAAATTTGTTCGTGGACGTCCGTCAAGACGTTGTCTATGCATACGGTTGGCCATCACGGGTTTTCTGGGCCATTTGGAAGGTCAAACGAGCCCCGGAGCGAGCATACGCCTCATTTTGACGATTTTCGTGTGCTATTGCACACCATTTTTTGGGTGATCGGGATTCCAACGTCAAAAATGCCAAATCTGTTCGTGGACGTCCGTCAAGACGTTGTCTATGCATACGGTTTGCCATCACGGGTTTTCTGGGCCATTTGGGAGGTCAAACGAGCCCCGGAGCGAGCATACGCCCCATTTTGACGATTTTCGTGTGCTATTGCACACCATTTTTTGGGTGATCAGGATTCCGACGTCAAAAATGCCAAATTTGTTCGTGGACGTCCGTCAAGACGTTGTCTATGCATACGGTTGGCCATCACGGGTTTTCTGGGCCGTTTGGAAGGTCAAACGAGCCCCGGAGCGAGCATACGCCTCATTTTGACGATTTTCGTGTGCTATTGCACACCATTTTTTGGGTGATCGGGATTTCGACGTCAACAAGGCAAAATTTGTTCGTGGACGTCCGTCAAGACGTTGTCTATGCATACGGTTGGCCATCACGGGTTTTCTGGGCCGTTTGGAAGGTCAAACGAGCCCCGGAGCGAGCATACGCCTTATTTTGACGATTTTCGTGTGCTATTGCACACCATTTTTTGGGTGATCGGGATTCCGACGTCAAAAATGCCAAATTTGTTCGTGGACGTCCGTCAAGACGTTGTCTATGCATACGGTTGGCCATCACGGGTTTTCTGGGCCATTTGGAAGGTCAAACGAGCCCCGGAGCGAGCATACGCCTTATTTTGACGATTTTCGTGTGCTATTGCACACCATTTTTTGGGTGATCAGGATTCCGACGTCAAAAATGCCAAATTTGTTCATGGACGTCCGTCAAGACGTTGTCTATGCATACGGTTGGCCATCACGGGTTTTCTGGGCCATTTGGAAGGTCAAACGAGCCCCGGAGCGAGCATACGCCTTATTTTGACGATTTTCGTGTGCTATTGCACACCATTTTTTGGGTGATCAGGATTCCGACGTCAAAAATGCCAAATTTGTTCGTGGACGTCCGTCAAGACGTTGTCTATGCATACGGTTGGCCATCACGGGTTTTCTGGGCCGTTTGGAAGGTCAAACGAGCCCCAGAGCGAGCATACGCCTCATTTTGATGATTTTCGTGTGCTATTGCACACCATTTTTTGGGTGATCGGGATTTCGACGTCAAAAATGCAAAATTTGTTCGTGGACGTCCGTCAAGACATTGTCTATGCATACGGTTGGCCATCACGGGTTTTTTGGGCCGTTTGGAAGGTCAAACGAGCCCCGGAGCGAGCATACGCCTCATTTTGACGATTTTCGTGTGTTATTGCACACCTTTTTTTGGGTGATCGGGATTCCAACGTCAAAAATGCCAAATTTGTTCGTGGACTTCCG
Source organism: Solanum lycopersicum (assembly GCF_036512215.1). Lineage (NCBI taxonomy): Eukaryota > Viridiplantae > Streptophyta > Magnoliopsida > Solanales > Solanaceae > Solanum > Solanum lycopersicum. Next base: position 65,092,815 of record NC_090809.1, on the reverse strand, counting down.
TCAAGACGTTGTCTATGCATACGGTTGGCCATCACGGGTTTTCTGGGCCATTTGGAAGGTCAAACGAGCCCCGGAGCGAGCATACGCCTCATTTTGACGATTTTCGTGTGCTATTGCACACCATTTTTTGGGTGATCGGGATTTCGACGTCAAAAATGCAAAATTTGTTCGTGGACGTCCGTCAAGACGTTGTCTATGCATACGGTTGGCCATCACGGGTTTTCTGGGCCGTTTGGAAGGTCAAACGAGCCCTGGAGCGAGCATACGCCTCATTTTGACGATTTTCGTGTGCTATTGCACACCATTTTTTGGGTGATCGGGATTCCAACGTCGAAAATGCCAAATTTGTTCGTGGACGTCCGTCAAGACGTTGTCTATGCATACGGTTGGCCATCACGGGTTTTCTGGGCCATTTGGAAGGTCAAACGAGCCCCGGAGCGAGCATACGCCTCATTTTGACGATTTTCGTGTGCTATTGCACACCATTTTTTGGGTGATCAGGATTCCGACGTCAAAAATGCCAAATTTGTTCGTGGACGTCCGTCAAGACATTGTCTATGCATACGGTTGGCCATCACGGGTTTTTTGGGCCGTTTGGAAGGTCAAACGAGCCCCGGAGCGAGCATACGCCTCATTTTGACGATTTTCGTGTGTTATTGCACACCTTTTTTTGGGTGATCGGGATTCCAACGTCAAAAATGCCAAATTTGTTCGTGGACTTCCGTCAAGACGTTGTCTATGCATACGGTTGGCCATCACGGGTTTTCTGGGCCATTTGGAAGGTCAAACGAGCCCCGGAGCGAGCATACGCCTCATTTTGACGATTTTCGTGTGCTATTGCACACCATTTTTTGGGTGATCGGGATTTCGACGTCAAAAATGCAAAATTTGTTCGTGGACGTCCGTCAAGACGTTGTCTATGCATACGGTTGGCCATCACGGGTTTTCTGGGCCGTTTGGAAGGTCAAACGAGCCCTGGAGCGAGCATACGCCTCATTTTGACGATTTTCGTGTGCTATTGCACACCATTTTTTGGGTGATCGGGATTCCAACGTCGAAAATGCCAAATTTGTTCGTGGACGTCCGTCAAGACGTTGTCTATGCATACGGTTGGCCATCACGGGTTTTCTGGGCCATTTGGAAGGTCAAACGAGCCCCGGAGCGAGCATACGCCTCATTTTGACGATTTTCGTGTGCTATTGCACACCATTTTTTGGGTGATCAGGATTCCGACGTCAAAAATGCCAAATTTGTTCGTGGACGTCCGTCAAGACGTTGTCTATGCATACGGTTGGCCATCACGGGTTTTCTGGGCCGTTTGGAAGGTCAAACTAGCCCCGGAGCGAGCATACGCCTCATTTTGACGATTTTCGTGTGCTATTGCACACCATTTTTTGGGTGATCGGGATTTCGACGTCAAAAATGCAAAATTTGTTCGTGGACGTCCGTCAAGACGTTGTCTATGCATACGGTTGGCCATCACGGGTTTTATGGGCCGTTTGGAAGGTCAAACGAGCCCCGGAGCGAGCATACGCCTCATTTTGACGATTTTCGTGTGCTATTGCACACCATTTTTTGGGTGATCGGGATTCCGACGACAAAAATGCCAAATTTGTTCGTGGACGTCCGTCAAGACGTTGTCTATGCATACGGTTGGCCGTCACGGGTTTTCTGGGCCATTTGGAAGGTCAAACGAGCCCCGGAGCAAGCATACGCCTAATTTTGACGATTTTCGTGTGCTATTGCACACCATTTTTTGGGTGATCGGGATTCCGACGTCAAAAATGCCAAATTTGTTCGTGGACGTCCGTCAAGACGTTGTCTATGCATACGGTTGGCCATCACGGGTTTTCTGGGCCGTTTGGAAGGTCAAACGAGCCACGGAGCGAGCATACGCCTCATTTTGACGATTTTCGTGTGCTATTGCACACCATTTTTTGGGTGATCGGGATTCCGACGTCAAAAATGCCAAATTTGTTCGTGGACATCCGTCAAGACGTTGTCTATGAATACGGTTGGCCATCACGGGTTTTCTGGGCCGTTTGGAAGGTCAAACGAGCCCCGGAGCGAGCATACGCCTCATTTTGACGATTTTCATGTGCTATTGCACACCATTTTTTGGGTGATCGGGATTTCAACGTCAAAAATGCAAAATTTGTTCGTGGACGTCCGTCAAGACGTTGTCTATGCATACGGTTGGCCATCACGGGTTTTCTGGGCCATTTGGAAGGTCAAACGAGCCCCGGAGCGAGCATACGCCTCATTTTGACGATTTTCGTGTGCTATTGCACACCATTTTTTGGGTGATCGGGATTCCAACGTCAAAAATGCCAAATCTGTTCGTGGACGTCCGTCAAGACGTTGTCTATGCATACGGTTTGCCATCACGGGTTTTCTGGGCCATTTGGGAGGTCAAACGAGCCCCGGAGCGAGCATACGCCCCATTTTGACGATTTTCGTGTGCTATTGCACACCATTTTTTGGGTGATCAGGATTCCGACGTCAAAAATGCCAAATTTGTTCGTGGACGTCCGTCAAGACGTTGTCTATGCATACGGTTGGCCATCACGGGTTTTCTGGGCCGTTTGGAAGGTCAAACGAGCCCCGGAGCGAGCATACGCCTCATTTTGACGATTTTCGTGTGCTATTGCACACCATTTTTTGGGTGATCGGGATTTCGACGTCAACAAGGCAAAATTTGTTCGTGGACGTCCGTCAAGACGTTGTCTATGCATACGGTTGGCCATCACGGGTTTTCTGGGCCGTTTGGAAGGTCAAACGAGCCCCGGAGCGAGCATACGCCTTATTTTGACGATTTTCGTGTGCTATTGCACACCATTTTTTGGGTGATCGGGATTCCGACGTCAAAAATGCCAAATTTGTTCGTGGACGTCCGTCAAGACGTTGTCTATGCATACGGTTGGCCATCACGGGTTTTCTGGGCCATTTGGAAGGTCAAACGAGCCCCGGAGCGAGCATACGCCTTATTTTGACGATTTTCGTGTGCTATTGCACACCATTTTTTGGGTGATCAGGATTCCGACGTCAAAAATGCCAAATTTGTTCATGGACGTCCGTCAAGACGTTGTCTATGCATACGGTTGGCCATCACGGGTTTTCTGGGCCATTTGGAAGGTCAAACGAGCCCCGGAGCGAGCATACGCCTTATTTTGACGATTTTCGTGTGCTATTGCACACCATTTTTTGGGTGATCAGGATTCCGACGTCAAAAATGCCAAATTTGTTCGTGGACGTCCGTCAAGACGTTGTCTATGCATACGGTTGGCCATCACGGGTTTTCTGGGCCGTTTGGAAGGTCAAACGAGCCCCAGAGCGAGCATACGCCTCATTTTGATGATTTTCGTGTGCTATTGCACACCATTTTTTGGGTGATCGGGATTTCGACGTCAAAAATGCAAAATTTGTTCGTGGACGTCCGTCAAGACATTGTCTATGCATACGGTTGGCCATCACGGGTTTTTTGGGCCGTTTGGAAGGTCAAACGAGCCCCGGAGCGAGCATACGCCTCATTTTGACGATTTTCGTGTGTTATTGCACACCTTTTTTTGGGTGATCGGGATTCCAACGTCAAAAATGCCAAATTTGTTCGTGGACTTCCGTCAAGACGTTGTCTATGCATACGGTTGGCCATCACGGGTTTTCTGGGCCATTTGGAAGGTCAAACGAGCCCCGGAGCGAGCATACGCCTCATTTTGACGATTTTCGTGTGCTATTGCACACCATTTTTTGGGTGATCGGGATTTCGACGTCAAAAATGCAAAATTTGTTCGTGGACGTCCGTCAAGACGTTGTCTATGCATACGGTTGGCCATCACGGGTTTTCTGGGCCGTTTGGAAGGTCAAACGAGCCCTGGAGCGAGCATACGCCTCATTTTGACGATTTTCGTGTGCTATTGCACACCATTTTTTGGGTGATCGGGATTCCAACGTCGAAAATGCCAAATTTGTTCGTGGACGTCCGTCAAGACGTTGTCTATGCATACGGTTGGCCATCACGGGTTTTCTGGGCCATTTGGAAGGTCAAACGAGCCCCGGAGCGAGCATACGCCTCATTTTGACGATTTTCGTGTGCTATTGCACACCATTTTTTGGGTGATCAGGATTCCGACGTCAAAAATGCCAAATTTGTTCGTGGACGTCCGTCAAGACATTGTCTATGCATACGGTTGGCCATCACGGGTTTTTTGGGCCGTTTGGAAGGTCAAACGAGCCCCGGAGCGAGCATACGCCTCATTTTGACTATTTTCGTGTGCTATTGCACACCATTTTTTGGGTGATCAGGATTCCGACGTCAAAAATGCCAAATTTGTTCGTGGACGTCCGTCAAGACGTTGTCTATGCATACGGTTGGCCATCATTGGTTTTCTGGGCCGTTTGGATGGTCAAACGAGCCCCGGAGCGAGCATACGCCTCATTTTGACGATTTTCGTGTGCTATTGCACACCATTTTTTGGGTGATTGGGATTCCGACGTCAAAAATGCCAAATTTGTTCGTGGACGTCCGTCAAGACGTTGTCTATGCATACGGTTGGCCATCACGGGTTTTCTGGGCCATTTGGAAGGTCTAACGAGCCCGGAGCGAGCATACGCCTCATTTTGACGATTTTCGTGTGCTATCGCACACCATTTTTTGGGTGATCCGGATCCCGACGTCAAAAATGCCAAATTTGTTCGTGGACGTCCGTCAAGACATTGTCTATGCATACGGTTGGCCATCACGGGTTTTCTGGGCCGTTTGGAAGGTCAAACGAGCCCCGGAGCGAGCATACGCCTCATTTTGACGATTTTCGTGTGCTATTGCACACCATTTTTTGGGTGATCGGGATTCCGACGTCAAAAATGCCAAATTTGTTGGTGGACGTCCGTCAAGACGTTGTCTATGCATACGATTGGCCATCCGGGTTTTCTGGGCCATTTGGAAGGTCAAACGAGCCCCGGAGCGAGCATACGCCTCATTTTGACGATTTTCGTGTGCTATTGCACACCATTTTTTGGGTGATCAGGATTCCGACGTCAAAAATGCCAAATTTGTTCGTGGACGTCCGTCAAGACGTTGTCTATGCATACGGTTGGCCATCACGGGTTTTCTGGGCCGTTTGGAAGGTCAAACGAGCCCCGGAGCGAGCATACGCTTCATTTTGACGATTTTCGTGTGCTATTGCACACCATTTTTTGGGTGATCGGGATTCCGACGTCAAAAATGCAAAATTTGTTCGTGGACGTCCGTCAAGACGTTGTCTATGCATACAGTTTGCCATCACGGGTTTTCTGGGCCGTTTGGAAGGTCAAACGAGCCCCGGAGCGAGCATACGCCTCATTTTGACGATTTTCGTGTGCTATTGCACACCATTTTTTGGGTGATCGGGATTCCGACGTCAAAAATGCGAAATTTGTTCGTGGACATCCGTCAAGACGTTGTCTATGAATACGGTTGGCCATCACGGGTTTTCTGGGCCATTTGGAAGGTCAAACGAGCCCCGGAGCGAGCATACGCCTCATTCTTACGATTTTCGTGTGCTATTGCACACCATTTTTTGGGTGATCAGGATTCCGACGTCAAAAATGCCAAATTTGTTCGTGGACGTTCGTCAAGACGTTGTCTATGCATACGGTTGGCCATCACGGGTTTTCTGGGCCGTTTGGAAGGTCAAACGAGCCCCGGAGCGAGCATACGCCTCATTTTGACGATTTTCGTGTGCTATTGCACACCATTTTTGGGGTGATCGGGATTCCGATGTCAAAAATGCAAAATTTGTTCGTGGACGTCCGTCAAGACGTTGTCTATGCATACGGTTGGCCATCACGGGTTTTCTGGGCCGTTTGGAAGGTCAAACGAGCCCCGGAGCGAGCATACGCCTCATTTTGACGATTTTCGTGTGCTATTGCACACCATTTTTTGGGTGATCAGGATTCCGACGTCAAAAATGCCAAATTTATTCGTGGACGTTCGTCAAGACGTTGTCTATGCATACGGTTGGCCATCACGGGTTTTCTGGGCCATTTGGAAGGTCAAACGAGCCCCGGAGCGAGCATACGCCTCATTTTGACGATTTTCGTGTGCTATTGCACACCATTTTTTGGGTGATCAGGATTCCGACGTCAAAAATGCCAAATTTGTTCGTGGACGTCCGTCAAGACGTTGTCTATGCATACGGTTGGCCATCACGGGTTTTCTGGGCCGTTTGGAAGGTCAAACGAGCCCCGGAGCGAGCATACGCCTCATTTTGACGATTTTCGTGTGCTATTGCACACCATTTTTTGGGTGATCGGGATTCCGACGTCAAAAATGAAAAATTTGTTCGTGGACGTCCGTCAAGACGTTGTCTATGCATACGGTTGGCCATCACGGGTTTTCTGGGCCGTTTGGAAGGTCAAACGAGCCCCGGAGCGAGCATACGCCTCATTTTGACGATTTTCGTGTGCTATTGCACACCATTTTTTGGGTGATCGGGATTCCGACGTCAAAAATGCCAAATTTATTCGTGGACGTCCGTCAAGACGTTGTCTATGCATACGGTTGGCCATCACGGGTTTTCTGGGCCATTTGGAAGGTCAAACGAGCCCCGGAGCGAGCATACGCCTCATTTTGACGATTTTCGTGTGCTATTGCACACCATTTTTTGGGTGATCGGGATTCCGACGTCAAAAATGCCAAATTTGTTCGTGGACGTCCGTCAAGACGTTGTCTATGCATACGGTTGGCCATCACGGGTTTTCTGGGCCGTTTGGAAGGTCAAACGAGCCCCGGAGCGAGCATACGCCTCATTTTGACGATTTTCGTGTGCTATTGCACACTATTTTTTGGGTGATCGGGATTCCGACGTCAAAAATGCCAAATTTGTTCGATGACGTCCGTCAAGACGTTGTCTATGCATACGGTTGGCCGTCACGGGTTTTCTGGGCCATTTGGAAGGTCAAACGAGCCCCGGAGCGAGCATACGCCTCATTTTGACAATTTTCGTGTGCTATTGCACACCATTTTTTGGGTGATCGGGATTCCGACGTCAAAAATGCCAAATTTGTTCGTGGACGTCCGTCAAGACGTTGTCTATGCATACGGTTGGCCATCATGGGTTTTCTGGGCCGTTTGGAAGGTCAAACGAGCCCCGGAGCGAGCATACGCCTCATTTTGACGATTTTCGTGTGCTATTGCACACCATTTTTTGGGTGATCGGGATTTCGACGTCAAAAATGCAAAATTTGTTCGTGGACGTCCGTCAAGACGTTGTCTATGCATACAGTTGGCCATCACGGGTTTTCAAGGCCGTTTGGAAGGTCAAACGAGCCCCGGAGCAAGCATACGCCTCATTTTGACGATTTTCGTGTGCTATTGCACACCATTTTTTGGGTGATCGGGATTCCGACGTCAAAAATGCCAAATTTGTTCGTGGACGTCTGTCAAGACGTTGTCTATGCATACGGTTGGCCATCACGGGTTTTCTGGGCCATTTGGAAGGTCAAACGAGCCCCGGAGCGAGCATACGCCTCATTTTGACGATTTTCATGTGCTATTGCACACCATTTTTTGGGTGATCAGGATTCCGACGTCAAAAATGCCAAATTTGTTCGTGGACGTCCGTCAAGACGTTGTCTATGCATACGGTTGGCCATCACGGGTTTTCTGGGCCGTTTGGAAGGTCAAACGAGCCCCGGAGCGAGCATACGCCTCATTTTGACGATTTTCGTGTGCTATTGCACACCATTTTTTGGGTGATCAGGATTCCAACGTCAAAAATGCCAAATTTGTTCGTGGACGTCCGTCAAGACTTTTTCTATGAATACGGTTGGCCATCACGGGTTTTCTGGGCCGTTTGGAAGGTCAAACAAGCCCCGGAGCGAGCATACGCCTCATTTTGACGATTTTCGTGTGCTATTGCACACCATTTTTTGGGTGATCGGGATTCCGACGTCAAAAATGCAAAATTTGTTCGTGGACGTCCGTCAAGACGTTGTCTATGCATACGGTTGGCCATCACGGGTTTTCTGGGCCGTTTGGAAGGTCAAACGAGCCCCGGAGCGAGCATACGCCTCATTTTGACGATTTTCGTGTGCTATTGCACACCATTTTTTGGGTGATCGGGATTCCGACGTCAAAAATGAAAAATTTGTTCGTGGACGTCCGTCAAGACGTTGTCTATGCATACGGTTGGCCATCACGGGTTTTCTGGGCCGTTTGGAAGGTCAAACAAGCCCCGGAGCGAGCATACGCCTCATTTTGACGATTTTCGTGTGCTATTGCACACCATTTTTTGGGTGATCGGGATTCCGACGTCAAAAATGCAAAATTTGTTCGTGGACGTCCGTCAAGACGTTGTCTATGCATACGGTTGGCCATCACGGGTTTTCTGGGCCGTTTGGAAGGTCAAACGAGCCCCGGAGCGAGCATACGCCTCATTTTGACGATTTTCGTGTGCTATTGCACACCATTTTTTGGGTGATCAGGATTCCAACGTCAAAAATGCCAAATTTGTTTGTGGACGTCCGTCAAGACGTTTTCTATGAATACGGTTGGCCATCACGGGTTTTCTTGGCCATTTGGAAGGTCAAACGAGCCCCGGAGCGAGCATACGCCTCATTTTGACGATTTTCGTGTGCTATTGCACACCATTTTTTGGGTGATCAGGATTCCAACGTCAAAAATGCCAAATTTGTTCGTGGACGTCCGTCAAGACGTTGTCTATGAATACGGTTGGCCATCACGGGTTTTCTGGGCCATTTGGAAGGTCAAACGAGCCCCGAAGCGAGCATACGCCTCATTTTGACTATTTTCGTGTGCTATTGCACACCATTTTTTGGGTGATCAGGATTCCGACGTCAAAAATGCCAAATTTGTTCGTGGACGTCCGTCAAGACGTTGTCTATGCATACGGTTGGCCATCATTGGTTTTCTGGGCCGTTTGGATGGTCAAACGAGCCCCGGAGCGAGCATACGCCTCATTTTGACGATTTTCGTGTGCTATTGCACACCATTTTTTGGGTGATTGGGATTCCGACGTCAAAAATGCCAAATTTGTTCGTGGACGTCCGTCAAGACGTTGTCTATGCATACGGTTGGCCATCACGGGTTTTCTGGGCCATTTGGAAGGTCTAACGAGCCCGGAGCGAGCATACGCCTCATTTTGACGATTTTCGTGTGCTATCGCACACCATTTTTTGGGTGATCCGGATCCCGACGTCAAAAATGCCAAATTTGTTCGTGGACGTCCGTCAAGACATTGTCTATGCATACGGTTGGCCATCACGGGTTTTCTGGGCCGTTTGGAAGGTCAAACGAGCCCCGGAGCGAGCATACGCCTCATTTTGACGATTTTCGTGTGCTATTGCACACCATTTTTTGGGTGATCGGGATTCCGACGTCAAAAATGCCAAATTTGTTGGTGGACGTCCGTCAAGACGTTGTCTATGCATACGATTGGCCATCCGGGTTTTCTGGGCCATTTGGAAGGTCAAACGAGCCCCGGAGCGAGCATACGCCTCATTTTGACGATTTTCGTGTGCTATTGCACACCATTTTTTGGGTGATCAGGATTCCGACGTCAAAAATGCCAAATTTGTTCGTGGACGTCCGTCAAGACGTTGTCTATGCATACGGTTGGCCATCACGGGTTTTCTGGGCCGTTTGGAAGGTCAAACGAGCCCCGGAGCGAGCATACGCTTCATTTTGACGATTTTCGTGTGCTATTGCACACCATTTTTTGGGTGATCGGGATTCCGACGTCAAAAATGCAAAATTTGTTCGTGGACGTCCGTCAAGACGTTGTCTATGCATACAGTTTGCCATCACGGGTTTTCTGGGCCGTTTGGAAGGTCAAACGAGCCCCGGAGCGAGCATACGCCTCATTTTGACGATTTTCGTGTGCTATTGCACACCATTTTTTGGGTGATCGGGATTCCGACGTCAAAAATGCGAAATTTGTTCGTGGACATCCGTCAAGACGTTGTCTATGAATACGGTTGGCCATCACGGGTTTTCTGGGCCATTTGGAAGGTCAAACGAGCCCCGGAGCGAGCATACGCCTCATTCTTACGATTTTCGTGTGCTATTGCACACCATTTTTTGGGTGATCAGGATTCCGACGTCAAAAATGCCAAATTTGTTCGTGGACGTTCGTCAAGACGTTGTCTATGCATACGGTTGGCCATCACGGGTTTTCTGGGCCGTTTGGAAGGTCAAACGAGCCCCGGAGCGAGCATACGCCTCATTTTGACGATTTTCGTGTGCTATTGCACACCATTTTTGGGGTGATCGGGATTCCGATGTCAAAAATGCAAAATTTGTTCGTGGACGTCCGTCAAGACGTTGTCTATGCATACGGTTGGCCATCACGGGTTTTCTGGGCCGTTTGGAAGGTCAAACGAGCCCCGGAGCGAGCATACGCCTCATTTTGACGATTTTCGTGTGCTATTGCACACCATTTTTTGGGTGATCAGGATTCCGACGTCAAAAATGCCAAATTTATTCGTGGACGTTCGTCAAGACGTTGTCTATGCATACGGTTGGCCATCACGGGTTTTCTGGGCCATTTGGAAGGTCAAACGAGCCCCGGAGCGAGCATACGCCTCATTTTGACGATTTTCGTGTGCTATTGCACACCATTTTTTGGGTGATCAGGATTCCGACGTCAAAAATGCCAAATTTGTTCGTGGACGTCCGTCAAGACGTTGTCTATGCATACGGTTGGCCATCACGGGTTTTCTGGGCCGTTTGGAAGGTCAAACGAGCCCCGGAGCGAGCATACGCCTCATTTTGACGATTTTCGTGTGCTATTGCACACCATTTTTTGGGTGATCGGGATTCCGACGTCAAAAATGCAAAATTTGTTCGTGGACGTCCGTCAAGACGTTGTCTATGCATACGGTTGGCCATCACGGGTTTTCTGGCCCGTTTGGAAGGTCAAACGAGCCCCGGAGCGAGCATACGCCTCATTTTGACGATTTTCGTGTGCTATTGCACACCATTTTTTGGGTGATCGGGATTCCGACGTCAAAAATGCAAAATTTGTTCGTGGACATCCGTCAAGACGTTGTCTATGCATACAGTTGGCCATCACGGGTTTTCTGGGCCGTTTGGAAGGTCAAACGAGCCCCGGAGCGAGCATACGCCTCATTTTGACGATTTTCGTGTGCTATTGCACACCATTTTTTGGGTGATCGGGATTCCGATGTCAAAAATGCCAAATTTGTTCGTGGACGTCCGTCAAGACGTTGTCTATGCATACGGTTGGCCATCACGGGTTTTCTGGGCCATTTGGAAGGTCAAACGAGCCCCGGAGCGAGCATACGCCTCATTTTGATGATTTTCGTGTGCTATTGCACACCATTTTTTGGGTGATCAGGATTCCGACGTCAAAAATGCCAAATTTGTTCGTGGACGTCCGTCAAGACGTTGTCTATGCATACGGTTGGCCATCACGTGTTTTCTGGGCCGTTTGGAAGGTCAAACAAGCCCCGGAGCGAGCATACGCCTCATTTTGACGATTTTCGTGTGCTATTGCACACCATTTTTTGGGTGATCGGGATTCCGACGTCAAAAATGCAAAATTTGTTCGTGGACGTCCGTAAAGACGTTGTCTATGCATACGGTTGGCCATCACGGGTTTTCTGGGCCGTTTGGAAGGTCAAACAAGCCCTGGAGCGAGCATACGCCTCATTTTGACGATTTTCGTGTGCTATTGCACACCATTTTTTGGGTGATCAGGATTCCAACGTCAAAAATGCCAAATTTGTTCGTGGACGTCCGTCAAGACTTTTTCTATGAATATGGTTGGCCATCACGGGTTTTCTGGGCCGTTTGGAAGGTCAAACAAGCCCCGGAGCGAGCATACGCCTCATTTTGACGATTTTCGTGTGCTATTGCACACCATTTTTTGGGTGATCGGGATTCCGACGTCAAAAATGCAAAATTTGTTCGTGGACGTCCGTCAAGACGTTGTCTATGCATACGGTTGGCCATCACGGGTTTTCTGGGCCGTTTGGTAGGTCAAACGAGCCCCGGAGCGAGCATACGCCTCATTTTGACGATTTTCGTGTGCTATTGCACACCATTTTTTGGGTGATCGGGATTCCGACGTCAAAAATGAAAAATTTGTTCGTGGACGTCCGTCAAGACGTTGTCTATGCATACGGTTGGCCATCACAGGTTTTCTGGGCCATTTGGAAGGTCAAACGAGCCCCGGAGCGAGCATACGCCTCATTTTGACGATTTTCGTGTGCTATTGCACACCATTTTTTGGGTGATCGGGATTCCGACGTCAAAAATGCCAAATTTGTTCGTGGACGTCCGTCAAGACGTTGTCTATGCATACGGTTGGCCATCACGGGTTTTTTGGGCCGTTTGGAAGGTCAAACGAGCCCCGGAGCGAGCATACGCCTCATTTTGACGATTTTCATGTGCTATTGCACACCATTTTTTGGGTGATCGGGATTCCGACGTCAAAAATGCAAAATTTGTTCGTGGACGTCCGTCAAGACGTTGTCTATGCATACGGTTGGCCATCACGGGTTTTCTGGCCCGTTTGGAAGGTCAAACGAGCCCCGGAGCGAGCATACGCCTCATTTTGACGATTTTCGTGTGCTATTGCACACCATTTTTTGGGTGATCGGGATTCCGACGTCAAAAATGCAAAATTTGTTCGTGGACGTCCGTCAAGACGTTGTCTATGCATACGGTTGGCCATCACGGGTTTTCTGGGCCGTTTGGAAGGTCAAACGAGCCCCGGAGCGAGCATACGCCTCATTTTGACGATTTTCGTGTGCTATTGCACACCATTTTTTGGGTGATCCGGATTCCGACGTCAAAAATGCCAAATTTCTTCGTGGACGTCCGTCAAGACGTTGTCTATGCATACGGTTGGCCATCACGGGTTTTCTGGGCCATTTGGAAGGTCAAACGAGCCCCGGAGCGAGCATACGCCTCATTTTGACGATTTTCGTGTGCTATTGCACACCATTTTTTGGGTGATCAGGATTCCGACGTCAAAAATGCTAAATTTGTTCGTGGACGTCCGTCAAGACGTTGTCTATGCATACGGTTGGCCATCACGGGTTTTCTGGGCCGTTTGGAAGGTCAAACAAGCCCCGGAGCGAGCATACGCCTCATTTTGACGATTTTCGTGTGCTATTGCACACCATTTTTTGGGTGATCGGGATTCCGACGTCAAAAATGCAAAATTTGTTCGTGGACGTCCGTCAAGACGTTGTCTATGCATACGGTTGGCCATCACGGGTTTTCTGGGCCGTTTGGAAGGTCAAACGAGCCCCGGAGCGAGCATACGCCTCATTTTGACGATTTTCGTGTGCTATTGCACACCATTTTTTGGGTGATCAGGATTCCAACGTCAAAAATGCCAAATTTGTTTGTGGACGTCCGTCAAGACGTTTTCTATGAATACGGTTGGCCATCACGGGTTTTCTTGGCCATTTGGAAGGTCAAACGAGCCCCGGAGCGAGCATACGCCTCATTTTGACAATTTTCGTGTGCTATTGCACACCATTTTTTGGGTGATCAGGATTCCAACGTCAAAAATGCCAAATTTGTTCGTGGACGTCCGTCAAGACGTTGTCTATGAATACGGTTGGCCATCACGGGTTTTCTGGGCCATTTGGAAGGTTAAACGAGCCCCGGAGCGAGCATACGCCTCATTTTGACGATTTTCGTGTGCTATTGCACACCATTTTTTGGGTGATCGGGATTCCGACGTCAAAAATGCCAAATTTGTTCGTGGACGTCCGTCAAGACGTTGTCTATGCATACGGTTGGCCATCACGGGTTTTTTGGGCCGTTTGGAAGGTCAAACGAGCCCCGGAGCGAGCATACGCCTCATTTTGACGATTTTCATGTGCTATTGCACACCATTTTTTGGGTGATCGGGATTCCGACGTCAAAAATGCAAAATTTGTTCGTGGACGTCCGTCAAGACGTTGTCTATGCATACGGTTGGCCATCACGGGTTTTCTGGCCCGTTTGGAAGGTCAAACGAGCCCCGGAGCGAGCATACGCCTCATTTTGACGATTTTCGTGTGCTATTGCACACCATTTTTTGGGTGATCGGGATTCCGACGTCAAAAATGCAAAATTTGTTCGTGGACGTCCGTCAAGACGTTGTCTATGCATACGGTTGGCCATCACGGGTTTTCTGGGCCGTTTGGAAGGTCAAACGAGCCCCGGAGCGAGCATACGCCTCATTTTGACGATTTTCGTGTGCTATTGCACACCATTTTTTGGGTGATCCGGATTCCGACGTCAAAAATGCCAAATTTCTTCGTGGACGTCCGTCAAGACGTTGTCTATGCATACGGTTGGCCATCACGGGTTTTCTGGGCCATTTGGAAGGTCAAACGAGCCCCGGAGCGAGCATACGCCTCATTTTGACGATTTTCGTGTGCTATTGCACACCATTTTTTGGGTGATCAGGATTCCGACGTCAAAAATGCTAAATTTGTTCGTGGACGTCCGTCAAGACGTTGTCTATGCATACGGTTGGCCATCACGGGTTTTCTGGGCCGTTTGGAAGGTCAAACAAGCCCCGGAGCGAGCATACGCCTCATTTTGACGATTTTCGTGTGCTATTGCACACCATTTTTTGGGTGATCGGGATTCCGACGTCAAAAATGCAAAATTTGTTCGTGGACGTCCGTCAAGACGTTGTCTATGCATACGGTTGGCCATCACGGGTTTTCTGGGCCGTTTGGAAGGTCAAACGAGCCCCGGAGCGAGCATACGCCTCATTTTGACGATTTTCGTGTGCTATTGCACACCATTTTTTGGGTGATCAGGATTCCAACGTCAAAAATGCCAAATTTGTTTGTGGACGTCCGTCAAGACGTTTTCTATGAATACGGTTGGCCATCACGGGTTTTCTTGGCCATTTGGAAGGTCAAACGAGCCCCGGAGCGAGCATACGCCTCATTTTGACAATTTTCGTGTGCTATTGCACACCATTTTTTGGGTGATCAGGATTCCAACGTCAAAAATGCCAAATTTGTTCGTGGACGTCCGTCAAGACGTTGTCTATGAATACGGTTGGCCATCACGGGTTTTCTGGGCCATTTGGAAGGTTAAACGAGCCCCGGAGCGAGCATACGCCTCATTTTGACGATTTTCGTGTGCTGTTGCACACCATTTTTTGGGTGATCAGGATTCCGACGTCAAAAATGCCAAATTTGTTCGTGGACGTCCGTCAAGACGTTGTCTATGCATACGGTTGGCCATCATGGGTTTTCTGGGCCGTTGGGAAGGTCAAACGAGCCCCGGAGCGAGCATACACCTCATTTTGACGATTTTCGTGTGCTATTGCACACCATTTTTTGGGTGATTGGGATTCCGACGTCAAAAATGCCAAATTTGTTCGTGGACGTCCGTCAAGACGTTGTCTATGCATACGGTTGGCCATCACGGGTTTTCTGGGCCATTTGGAAGGTCTAACGAGCCCGGAGCGAGCATACGCCTCATTTTGACGATTTTCGTGTGCTATCGCACACCATTTTTTGGGTGATCAGGATCCTGACGTCAAAAATGCCAAATTTGTTCGTGGACGTCCGTCAAGACATTGTCTATGCATACGGTTGGCCATCACGGGTTTTCTGGGCCGTTTGGAAGGTCAAACGAGCCCCGGAGCGAGCATACGCCTCATTTTGACGATTTTCGTGTGCTATTGCACACCATTTTTTGGGTGATCGGGATTCCGACGTCAAAAATGCCAAATTTGTTGGTGGACGTCCGTCAAGACGTTGTCTATGCATACGATTGGCCATCACGGGTTTTCTGGGCCATTTGGAAGGTCAAACGAGCCCCGGAGCGAGCATACGCCTCATTTTGACGATTTTCGTGTGCTATTGCACACCATTTTTTGGGTGATCAGGATTCCGACGTCAAAAATGCCAAATTTGTTCGTGGACGTCCGTCAAGATGTTGTCTACGCATACGGTTGGCCATCACGGGTTTTCTGGGCCGTTTGGAAGGTCAAACGAGCCCCGGAGCGAGCATACGCCTTATTTTGACGATTTTCGTGTGCTATTGCACACAATTTTTTGGGTGATCGGGATTCCGACGTCAAAAATGCCAAATTTGTTCGTGGACGTCCGTCAAGACGTTGTCTATGCATACGGTTGGCCATCACGGGTTTTCTGGGCCGTTTGGAAGGTCAAACGAGCCCCGGAGCGAGCATACGCCTCATTTTGACGATTTTCGTGTGCTATTGCACACCATTTTTTGGGTGATCGGGATTCTGACGTCAAAAATGCAAAATTTGTTCGTGGACGTCTGTCAAGACGTTTTCTATGCATACGGTTGGCCATCACGGGTTTTCTGGGCCGTTTGGAAGGTCAAACGAGCCCTGGAGCGAGCATACGCCTCATTCTTACGATTTTCGTGTGCTATTGCACACCATTTTTTGGGTGATCGGGATTCCGACGTCAAAAATGCCAAATTTGTTTGTGGACGTCCGTCAAGACATTGTCTATGCATACGGTTGGCCATCACGGGTTTTCTGGGCCGTTTGGAAGGTCAAACGAGCCCCGGAGCGAGCATACGCCTCATTTTGACGATTTTCGTGTGCTATTGCACACCATTTTTGGGGTGATCGGGATTCCGACGTCAAAAATGCAAAATTTGTTCGTGGACGTCCGTCAAGACGTTGTCTATGCATACGGTTGGCCATCACGGGTTTTCTAGGCCGTTTGGAAGGTCAAACGAGCCCCGGAGCGAGCATACGCCTCATTTTGACGATTTTCGTGTGCTATTGCACACCATTTTTTGGGTGATCGGGATTTCGACGTCAAAAATTCTAAATTTGGTCGTGGACGTCCGTCAAGACGTTGTCTATGCATACGGTTGGCCATCACGGGTTTTCTGGGCCATTTGGAAGGTCAAACGAGCCCCGGAGCGAGCATACGCCTCATTTTGACGATTTTCGTGTGCTATTGCACACCATTTTTTGGGTGATCAGGATTCCGACGTCAAAAATGCCAAATTTGTTCGTGGACATCCGTCAAGACGTTGTCTATGCATACGGTTGGCCATCACGGGTTTTCTAGGCCGTTTGGAAGGTCAAACGAGCCCCGGAGCGAGCATACGCCTCATTTTGACGATTTTCGTGTGCTATTGCACACCATTTTTTGGGTGATCGGGATTCTGACGTCAAAAATGCAAAATTTGTTCGTGGACGTCCGTCAAGACGTTGTCTATGCATACGGTTGGCCATCACGGGTTTTCTGGGCCGTTTGGAAAGTCAAACGAGCCCTGGAGCGAGCATACGCCTCATTTTGACGATTTTCGTGTGCTATTGCACACCATTTTTTGGGTGATCGGGATTCCGACGTCAAAAATGCCAAATTTGTTTGTGGACGTCCGTCAAGACATTGTCTATGCATACGGTTGGCCATCACGGGTTTTCTGGGCCGTTTGGAAGGTCAAACGAGCCACAGAGCGAGCATACGCCTCATTTTGACGATTTTCGTTGTCTATTGCACACCATTTTTTGGGTGATCGGGATTCCGACGTCAAAAATGCCAAATTTGTTCGTGGACGTCCGTCAAGACGTTGTCTATGCATACGGTTGGCCATCACGGGTTTTCTGGGCCGTTTGGAAGGTCAAACGAGCCCCGGAGCGAGCATACGCCTCATTTTGACGATTTTCGTGTGCTATTGCACACCATTTTTTGGGTGATCGGGATTCCGACGTAAAAAATGCAAAATTTTTTCGTGGACGTCCGTCAAGACGTTTCCTATGCATACGGTTGGCCATCACGGGTTTTCTGGGCCGTTTGGAAGGTCAAACGAGCCCCGGAGCGAGCATACGCCTCATTTTGACGATTTTCGTGTGCTATTGCACACCATTTTTTGGGTGATCGGGATTCCGACGTCAAAAATGCAAAATTTGTTCGTGGACGTCCGTCAAGACGTTTTCTATGCATACGGTTGGCCATCACGGGTTTTCTGGGCCATTTGGAAGGTCAAACGAGCCCCGGAGCATACGCCTCATTTTGACGATTTTCGTGTGCTATTGCACACCATTTTTTGGATGATCAGGATTCCGACGTCAAAAATGCCAAATTTGTTCGTGAACGTCCGTAAAGACGTTGTCTATGCATACGGTTGGCCATCACGGGTTTTCTGGGCTGTTTGGAAGGTCAAACGAGCCCCGGAGCGAGCATACGCCTCATTTTGACGATTTTCGTGTGCTATTGCACACCATTTTTTGGGTTATCGGGATTTCGACGTCAAAAATGCAAAATTTATTCGTGGACGTCCGTCAAGACGTTGTCTATGCATACGGTTGGCCATCACGGGTTTTCTGGGCCGTTTGGAAGGTCAAACGAGCCCCGGAGCGAGCATACGCCTCATTTTGACGATTTTCATGTGCTATTGCACACCATTTTTTGGGTGATCGGGATTTCGACGTCAAAAATGCAAAATTTGTTCGTGGACGTCCGTCAAGACGTTGTCTATGCATAGGGTTGGCCATCACGGGTTTTCTGGGCCGTTTGGAAGGTCAAACGAGCCCCGGAGCATATGCCTCATTTTGACGATTTTCGTGTGCTATTGCACACCATTTTTTGGGTGATCAGGATTCCGACGTCAAAAATGCCAAATTTGTTTGTGAACGTCCGTAAAGACGTTGTCTATGCATACGGTTGGCCATCACGGGTTTTCTGGGCCGTTTGGAAGGTCAAACGAGCCCCAGAGCGAGCATACGCCTCATTTTGACGATTTTCGTGTGCTATTGCACACCATTTTTTGGGTGATCGGGATTCCGACGTCAAAAATGCCAAATTTGTTCGTGGACGTCCCTCAAGACGTTGTCTATGCATACGGTTGGCCATCACGGGTTTTTTGGGCCATTTGGAAGGTCAAACGAGCCCCGGAGCGAGCATACGCCTCATTTTGACGATTTTCGTGTGCTATTGCACACCATTTTTTGGGTGATCAGGATTCCGACGTCAAAAATGCCAAATTTGTTCGTGGACGTCCGTCAAGACGTTGTCTATGCATACGGTTGGCCATCACGGGTTTTCTGGGCCGTTTGGAAGGTCAAACGAGCCCCGGAGCAAGCATACGCCTCATTTTGACGATTTTCGTGTGCTATTGCACACCATTTTTTGGGTGATCGGGATTTCGACGTCAAAAATGCAAAATTTGTTCGTGGACGTCCGTCAAGACGTTGTCTATGCATACGGTTGGCCATCACGGGTTTTCTGGGCCGTTTGGAAGGTCAAACGAGCCCCGGAGCGAGCATACGCCTCATTTTGACGATTTTCGTGTGCTATTGCACACCATTTTTTGGGTGATCGGGATTCCGACGTCAAAAATGCCAAATTTGTTCGTGGACGTCCGTCAAGACGTTGTCTATGCATACGGTTGGCCATCACGGGTTTTCTGGGCCGTTTGGAAGGTCAAACGAGCCCCGGAGCGAGCATACGCCTCATTTTGACGATTTTCGTGTGCTATTGCACACCATTTTTTGGGTGATCAGGATTCCGACGTCAAAAATGCCAAATTTGTTCGTGAACGTCCGTAAAGACGTTGTCTATGCATACGGTTGGCCATCATGGGTTTTCTGGGCCGTTTGGAAGGTCAAACGAGCCCCAGAGCGAGCATACGCCTCATTTTGACGATTTTCGTGTGCTATTGCACACCATTTTTTGGGTGATCGGGATTCCGACGTCAAAAATGCCAAATTTGTTCGTGGACGTCCGTCAAGACGTTGTCTATGCATACGGTTGGCCATCACGGGTTTTTTGGGCCATTTGGAAGGTCAAACGAGCCCCGGAGCGAGCATACGCCTCATTTTGACGATTTTCGTGTGCTATTGCACACCATTTTTTGGGTGATCAGGATTCCGACGTCAAAAATGCCAAATTTGTTCGTGGACGTCCGTCAAGACGTTGTCTATGCATACGGTTGGCCATCACGGGTTTTCTGGGCCGTTTGGAAGGTCAAACGAGCCCCGGAGCGAGCATACGCCTCATTTTGACGATTTTCGTGTGCTATTGCACACCATTTTTTGGGTGATCGGGATTTCGACGTCAAAAATGAAAAATTTGTTCGTGGACGTCCGTCAAGACGTTGTCTATGCATACGGTTGGCCATCACGGGTTTTCTGGGCCGTTTGGAAGGTCAAACGAGCCCCGGAGCGAGCATACGCCTCATTTTGACGATTTTCGTGTGCTATTGCACACCATTTTTTGGGTGATCGGGATTCCGACGTCAAAAATGCCAAATTTGTTCGTGGACGTCCGTCAAGACGTTGTCTATGCATACGGTTGGCCATCACGGGTTTTCTGGGCCATTTGGAAGGTCAAACGAGCCCCGGAGCGAGCATACGCCTCATTTTGACGATTTTCGTGTGCTATTGCACACCATTTTTTGGGTGATCAGGATTCCGACGTCAAAAATGCAAAATTTGTTCGTGGACGTCCGTCAAGACGTTGTCTATTCATACGGTTGGCCATCACGGGTTTTCTGGGCCGTTTGGAAGGTCAAACGAGCCCCGGAGCGAGCATACGCCTCATTTTGACGATTTTCGTGTGCTATTGCACACCATTTTTTGGGTGATCGGGATTCCGACGTCAAAAATGCCAAATTTGTTCGTGGACGTCCGTCAAGACGTTGTCTATGCATACGGTTGGCCATCACGGGTTTTCTGGGCCATTTAGAAGGTCAAACGAGCCCCGGAGCGAGCATACGCCTCATTTTGACGATTTTCGTGTGCTATTGCACACCATTTTTTGGGTGATCAGGATTCCGACGTCAAAAATGCCAAATTTGTTCGTGGACGTCCGTCAAGACGTTGTCTATGCATACGGTTGGCCATCACGGGTTTTCTGGGCCATTTGGAAGGTCAAACGAGCCCCGGAGCGAGCATACGCCTCATTTTGACGATTTTCGTGTGCTATTACACACCATTTTTTGGGTGATCAGGATTCCGACGTCAAAAATGCCAAATTTGTTCGTGGACGTCCGTCAAGACGTTGTCTATGCATACGGTTGGCCATCACGGGTTTTCTGGGCCGTTTGGAAGGTCAAACGAGCCCCGGAGCGAGCATACGCCTCAATTTGACGATTTTCGTGTGCTATTGCACACCATTTTTTGGGTGATCAGGATTTCGACGTCAAAAATGCAAAATTTGTTCGTGGACGTCCGTCAAGACGTTGTCTATGCATACGGTTGGCCATCACGGGTTTTCTGGGCCGTTTGGAAGGTCAAACGAGCCCCGGAGCGAGCATACGCCTCATTTTGACGATTTTCGTGTGCTATTGCACACCATTTTTTGGGTGATCGGGATTCCGACGTCAAAAATGCCAAATTTGTTCGTGGACGTCCGTCAAGACGTTGTCTATGCATACGGTTTGCCATCACGGGTTTTCTGGGCCATTTGGAAGGTCAAACGAGCCCCGGAGCGAGCATACGCCTCATTTTGACAATTTTCGTGTGCAATTGCACACCATTTTTTGGGTGATCGGGGTTCCGACGTCAAAAATGCCAAATTTGTTCGTGGACGTCCGTCAAGACGTTGTCTATGCATACGGTTGGCCATCACGGGTTTTCTGGGCCATTTGGAAGGTCAAACGAGCCCCGGAGCGAGCATACGCCTCATTTTGACGATTTTCGTGTGCTATTGCACACCATTTTTTGGGTGATCAGGATTCCGACGTCAAAAATGCCAAATTTGTTCGTGGACGTCCGTCAAGACGTTGTCTAGGCATACGGTTGGCCATCACGGGTTTTCTGGGCCGTTTGGAAGGTCAAACGAGCCCCGGAGCGAGCATACGCCTCATTTTGACGATTTTCGTGTGCTATTGCACACCATTTTTTGGGTGATCGGGATTTCGATGTCAAAAATGCCAAATTTGTTCGTGGACGTCCGTCAAGACGTTGTCTATGCATACGGTTTGCCATCACGGGTTTCCTGGGCCATTTGGAAGGTCAAACGAGCCCCGGAGTGAGCATACGCCTCATTTTGACGATTTTCATGTGCTATTGCACACCATTTTTTGGGTGATCAGGATTCCGACGTCAAAAATGCCAAATTTGTTCGTGGACGTCCGTCAAGACGTTGTCTATGCATACGGTTGGCCATCACGGGTTTTCTGGGCCGTTTGGAAGGTCAAACGAGCCCCGGAGCTAGCATACGCCTCATTTTGACGATTTTCGTGTGCTATTGCACACCATTTTTTGGGTGATCGGGATTCCGACGTCAAAAATGCCAAATTTGTTCGTGGACGTCCGTCAAGACGTTGTCAATGCATACGGTTGGCCATCACGGGTTTTTTGGGCCATTTGGAAGGTCAAACGAGCCCCGGAGCGAGCATACGCCTCATTTTGACGATTTTCGTGTGCTATTGCACACCATTTTTTGGGTGATCGGTATTCCGACGTCAAAAATGCAAAATTTGTTCGTGGACGTCCGTCAAGACGTTGTCTATGCATACGGTTGGCCATCACGGGTTTTCAAGGCCGTTTGGAAGGTCAAACGAGCCCCGGAGCAAGCATACGCCTCATTTTGACGATTTTCGTGTGCTATTGCACACCATTTTTTGGGTGATCGGGATTCCGACGTCAAAAATGCCAAATTTGTTCGTGGACGTCCGTCAAGACGTTGTCTATGCATACGGTTGGCCATCACGGGTTTTCTGGGCCATTTGGAAGGTCAAACGAGCCCCGGAGCGAGCATACGCCTCATTTTGACGATTTTCGTGTGCTATTGCACACCATTTTTTGGGTGATCAGGATTCCGACGTCAAAAATGCTAAATTTGTTCGTGGACGTCCGTCAAGACGTTGTCTATGCATACGGTTGGCCATCACGGGTTTTCTGGGCCGTTTGGAAGGTCAAACGAGCCCCGGAGCGAGCATACGCCTCATTTTGACGATTTTCGTGTGCTATTGCACACCATTTTTTGGGTGATCGGGATTTCAACGTCAAAAATACAAAATTTGTTCGTGGACGTCCGTCAAGACGTTGTCTATGCATACGGTTGGCCATCACGGGTTTTCAGGGCTGTTTGGAAGGTCAAACGAGCCCCGGAGCGAGCATACGCCTCATTTTTGACGATTTTCGTGTGCTATTGCACACCATTTTTTGGGTGATCGGGATTTCGATGTCAAAAATGCCAAATTTGTTCGTGGACGTCCGTCAAGACGTTGTCTATGCATACGGTTTGCCATCACAGGTTTTCTGGGCAGTTTGGAAGGTCAAACGAGCCCCGGAGTGAGCATACGCCTCATTTTGACGATTTTCGTGTGCTATTGCACACCATTTTTTGGGTGATCAGGATTCCGACGTCAAAAATGCCAAATTTGTTCGTGGACGTCCGTCAAGACGTTGTCTATGAATACGGTTGGCCATCACGGGTTTTCTGGGCCGTTTGGAAGGTCAAACGAGCCCCGGAGCGAGCATACGCCTCATTTTGACAATTTTCATGTACTATTGCACACCATTTTTTGGGTGATCGGGATTTCGACGTAAAAAATGCAAAATTTGTTCGTGGACGTCCGTCAAGACGTTGTCTATGCATACGGTTGGCCATCACAGGTTTTCTGGGCCGTTTGGAAGGTCAAACGAGCCCCGGAGCGAGCATACGCCTCATTTTGACGATTTTCGTGTGCTATTGCACACTATTTTTTGGGTGATCGGGATTCCAATGTCAAAAATGCCAAATTTGTTCGTGGATGTACGTCAAGACGTTGTCTATGCATACGGTTGGCCATCACGAGTTTTCTGGGCCATTTGGAAGGTCAAACGAGCCCCGGAGCGAGCATACGCCTCATTTTGACGATTTTCGTGTGCTATTGCACACAATTTTTTGGGTGATCAGGATTCCGACGTCAAAAATGCCAAATTTGTTCGTGGACGTCCGTCAAGACGTTGTCTATGCATACGGTTGGCCATCACGGGTTTTCTGGGCCGTTTGGAAGGTCAAACGAGCCCCGGAGCGAGCATACGCCTCATTTTGACGATTTTCGTGTGCTATTGCACACCATTTTTTGGGTGATCGGGATTTCAACGTCAAAAATGCAAAATTTGTTCGTGGACGTCCGTCAAGACGTTGTCTATGTATACGGTTGGCCATCACGGGTTTTCTGGGCCGTTTGGAAGGTCAAACGAGCCCCGGAGCGATCATACGCCTCATTTTGACGATTTTCGTGTGCTATTGCACACCATTTTTTGGGTGATCGGGATTTCGACGTCAACAAGGAAAAATTTGTTCGTGGACGTCCGTCAAGACGTTGTCTATGCATACGGTTGGCCATCACGGGTTTTCTGGGCCGTTTGGAAGGTCAAACGAGCCCCGGAGCGAGCATACGCCTCATTTTGACGATTTTCGTGTGCTATTGCACACCATTTTTTGGGTGATCGGGATTTCAACGTCAAAAATGCAAAATTTGTTCGTGGACGTCCGTCAAGACGTTGTCTATGCATACGGTTGGCCATCACGGGTTTTCTGAGCCATTTGGAAGGTCAAACGAGCCCCGGAGCGAGCATACGCCTTATTTTGACGATTTTCGTGTGCTATTGCACACCATTTTTTGGGTGATCGGGATTCCGACGTCAAAAATGCCAAATTTGTTCGTGGACGTCCGTCAAGATGTTGTCTATGCATACGGTTGGCCATCACGGGTTTTCTGGGCCGTTTGGAAGGTCAAACGAGCCCCGGAGCGAGCATACGCCTCATTTTGACGATTTTCGTGTGCTATTGCACACCATTTTTTGGGTGATCGGGATTTCGACGTCAAAAATGCAAAATTTGTTCGTGGACGTCCGTCAAGACGTTGTCAATGCATACGGTTGGCCATCACGGGTTTTCTGGGCCGTTTGGAAGGTCAAACGAGCCCCGGAGCGAACATACGCCTCATTTTGACGATTTTCGTGTGCTATTGCACACCATTTTTTTGGTGATCGGGATTCCGACGTCAAAAATGCCAAATTTGTTCGTGGACGTCCGTCAAGACGTTGTCTATGCATACGGTTTGCCATCACGGGTTTTCTGGGCCATTTGGAAGGTCAAACGAGCCCCGGAGCGAGCATACGCCTTATTTTGACGATTTTCGTGTGCTATTGCACACCATTTTTTGGGTGATCAGGATTCCGACGTCAAAAATGCCAAATTTGTTCGTGGACGTCCGTCAAGACGTTGTCTATGCATACGGTTGGCCATCACGGGTTTTCTGGGCCGTTTGGAAGGTCAAACGAGCCCCGGAGCGAGCATACGCCTCATTTTGACGATTTTCGTGTGCTATTGCACACCATTTTTTGGGTGATCAGGATTCCGATGTCAAAAATGCTAAATTTGTTCGTGGACGTCCGTCAAGACGTTGTCTATGCATACGGTTGGCCATCACGGGTTTTCTGGGCCGTTTGGAAGGTCAAACGAGCCCCGGAGCGAGCATACGCCTCATTTTGACGATTTTCGTGTGCTATTTAACACCATTTTTTGGGTGATCGGGATTCCGACGTCAAAAATGCAAAATTTGTTCGTGGACGTCCGTCAAGACGTTGTCAATGCATACGGTTGGCCATCACGGGTTTTCTGGGCCGTTTGGAAGGTCAAACGAGCCCCGGAGCGAACATACGCCTCATTTTGACGATTTTCGTGTGCTATTGCACACCATTTTTTGGGTGATCGGGATTCCGACGTCAAAAATGCCAAATTTGTTAGTGGACGTCCGTCAAGACGTTGTCTATGCATACGGTTTGCCATCACGGGTTTTCTGGGCCATTTGGAAGGTCAAACGAGCCCCGGAGCGAGCATACGCCTTATTTTGACGATTTTCGTGTGCTATTGCACACCATTTTTTGGGTGATCAGGATTCCGACGTCAAAAATGCCAAATTTGTTCGTGGACGTCCGTCAAGACGTTGTCTATGCATACGGTTGGCCATCACGGGTTTTCTGGGCCGTTTGGAAGGTCAAACGAGCCCCGGAGCGAGCATACGCCTCATTTTGATGATTTTCGTGTGCTATTGCACACCATTTTTTGGGTGATCGGGATTCCGACGTCAAAAATGCTAAATTTGTTCGTGGACGTCCGTCAAGACGTTGTCTATGCATACGGTTGGCCATCACGGGTTTTCTGGGCCATTTGGAAGGTCAAACGAGCCCCGGAGCGAGCATACGCCTCATTTTGACGATTTTCGTGTGCTATTGCACACCATTTTTTGGGTGATCAGGATTCCGATGTCAAAAATGCGAAATTTGTTTGTGGACATCCGTCAAGACGTTGTCTATGCATACGGTTGGCCATCACGGGTTTTCTGGGCCGTTTGGAAGGTCAAACGAGCCCCGGAGCGAGCATACGCATCATTTTGACGATTTTCGTGTGCTATTGCACACCATTTTTTGGGTGATCGGGATTTCGACGTCAAAATGCAAAATTTGTTCGTGGACGTCCGTCAAGACGTTGTCTATGCATACGATTGGCCATCACGGGTTTTCTGGGCCGTTTGGAAGGTCAAACGAGCCCCGGAGCGAGCATACGCCTCATTTTGACGATTTTCGTGTGCTATTGCACACCATTTTTTGGGTGATCGGGATTCCAACGTCAAAAATGCCAAATTTGTTCGTGGACGTCCGTCAAGACATTGTCTATGCATACGGTTGGCCATCACGGGTTTTCTGGGCCATTTGGAAGGTCAAACGAGCCCCGGAGCGAGCATACGCCTCATTTTGACGATTTTCGTGTGCTATTGCACACCATTTTTTGGGTGATCAGGATTCCGACGTCAAAAATGCCAAATTTGTTCGTGGACATCCGTCAAGACGTTGTCTATGCATACGGTTGGCCATCACGGGTTTTCTGGGCCGTTTGGAAGGTCAAACGAGCCCCGGAGCGAGCATACGCCTCATTTTGACGATTTTCGTGTGCTATTGCACACCATTTTTTGGGTGATCGGGATTTCGACGTCAAAAATGCAAAATTTGTTCGTGGACGTCCGTCAAGACGTTGTCTATGCATACGGTTGGCCATCACGGGTTTTCTAGGCCGTTTGGAAGGTCAAACGAGCCCTGGAGCGAGCATACGCCTCATTTTGGACGATTTTCGTGTGCTATTGCACACCATTTTTTGGGTGATCGGGATTCCGACGTCAAAAATACCAAATTTGTTCGTGGACGTCCGTCAAGACGTTGTCTATGCATACGGTTGGCCATCACGGGTTTTCTGGGCCATTTGGAAGGTCAAAGGAGCCCCGGAGCGAGCATACGCCTCATTTTGACGATTTTCGTGTGCTATTGCACACCATTTTTTGGGTGATCGGGATTCCAACGTAAAAAATGCCAAATTTGTTCGTGGACGTCCGTCGAGACGTTGTCTATGCATACGGTTGGCCATCACGGGTTTTCTGGGCCGTTTGGAAGGTCAAACGAGCCCCGGAGCGAGCATACGCCTCATTTTGACGATTTTCGTGTGCTATTGCACACCATTTTTTTGGTGATCGGGATTCCGACGTCAAAAATGCCAAATTTGTTCGTGGACGTCCGTCAAGACGTTGTCTATGCATACGGTTGGCCATCACGGGTTTTCTGGGCTATTTGGAAGGTCAAACGAGCCCTGGAGCGAGCATACGCCTCATTTTGACGATTTTCGTGTGCTATTGCACACCATTTTTTGGGTGATCAGGATTCCGACGTCAAAAATGCCAAATTTGTTCGTGGACGTCCGTCAAGACGTTGTCTATGCATACGGTTGGCCATCACGGGTTTTCTGGGCCGTTTAGAAGGTCAAACGAGCCCCGGAGCGAGCATACGCCTCATTTTGACGATTTTCGTGTGCTATTGCACACCATTTTTTGGGTGATCGGGATTTCGACGTCAAAAATGCAAAATTTGTTCGTGGACGTCCGTCAAGACGTTGTCTATGCATACGGTTGGCCATCACATGTTTTCTGGGCCGTTTGGAAGGTCAAACGAGCCCCGGAGCGAGCATACGCCTCATTTTGACGATTTTCGTGTGCTATTGCACACCAGTTTTTGGGTGATTGGGATTCCGACGTCAAAAATGCCAAATTTGTTCGTAGACGTCCGACAAGACGTTGTCTATGCATACGGTTGGCCATCACGGGTTTTCTGGGCCATTTGGAAGGTCAAACGAGCCCCGGAGCGAGCATACGCCTCATTTTGACGATTTTCGTGTGCTATTGCACACCATTTTTTGGATGATCAGGATTCCAACGTCAAAAATGCAAAATTTGTTCGTGGACGTCCGTCAAGACGTTGTCTATGCATACGGTTGGCCATCACGGGTTTTCTGGGCCGTTTGGAAGGTCAAACGAGCCCCGGAGCGAGCATACGCCTCATTTTGACGATTTTCGTGTGCTATTGCACACCATTTTTTGGGTGATCAGGATTCCGACGTCAAAAATGCCAAATTTTTTCGTGGACGTCCGTCAAGACGTTGTCTATGCATACGGTTGGCCATCACGGGTTTTCTGGGCCATTTGGAAGGTCAAACGAGCCCGGAGCGAGCATACGCCTCATTTTGACGATTTTCGTGTGCTATCGCACACCATTTTTTGGGTGATCAGGATTTCGACGTCAAAAATGCCAAATTTGTTTGTGGACGTCCGTCAAGACATTGTCTATGCATACAGTTGGCCATCACGGGTTTTCTGGGCCGTTTGGAAGGTCAAACGAGCCACGGAGCGAGCATACGCCTCATTTTGACGATTTTCGTGTGCTATTGCACACCATTTTTTGGGTGATCGGGATTCCAACGTCAAAAATGCCAAATTTGTTCGTGGACGTCCGTCAAGACGTTGTCTATGCATACGGTTGGCCATCACGGGTTTTCTGGGCCGTTTGGAAGGTCAAACGAGCCCCGGAGCGAGCATACGCCTCATTTTGACGATTTTCGTGTGCTATTGCACACCATTTTTTGGGTGATCGAGATTCCGACGTCAAAAATGCCAAATTTGTTTGTGGACGTCCGTCAAGACGTTGTCTATGCATACGGTTGGCCATCATGGGTTTTCTGGGCCATTTGGAAGGTTAAACGAGCCCCGGAGCGAGCATACGCCTCATTTTGACGATTTTCGTGTGCTATTGCACACCATTTTTTGGGTGATCAGGATTCCGATGTAAAAAATGCTAAATTTGTTCGTGGACATCCGTCAAGACGTTGTCTATGCATACGGTTGGCCATCACGGGTTTTCTGGGCCGTTTGGAAGGTCAAACGAGCCCCGGAGCGAGCATACGCCTCATTTTGACGATTTTCGTGTGCTAGCACACCATTTTTTGGGTGATCGGGATTCCGACGTCAAAAATGCAAAATTTGTTCGTGGACGTCCGTCAAGACGTTGTCTATGCATACGGTTGGCCATCACGGGTTTTCTGGGCCGTTTGGAAGGTCAAACGAGCCCCGGAG
Source organism: Solanum lycopersicum (assembly GCF_036512215.1). NCBI lineage: Eukaryota > Viridiplantae > Streptophyta > Magnoliopsida > Solanales > Solanaceae > Solanum > Solanum lycopersicum. The sequence goes on along the minus strand of NC_090809.1, from coordinate 65,063,432 downwards.
CGAGCATACGCCTCATTTTGACGATTTTCGTGTGCTATTGCACACCATTTTTTGGGTGATCGGGATTCCGATGTCAAAAATGCCAAATTTATTCGTGGACGTCCGTCAAGACGTTGTCTATGCATACGGTTGGCCATCACGGGTTTTCTGGGCCATTTGGAAGGTCAAACGAGCCCCGGAGCGAGCATACGCCTCATTTTGACGATTTTCGTGTGCTATTGCACACCATTTTTTGGGTGATCAGGATTCCGACGTCAAAAATGCCAAATTTGTTCGTGGACGTCCGTCAAGACGTTGTCTATGCATACGGTTGGCCATCACGGGTTTTCAAGGCCGTTTGGAAGGTCAAACGAGCCCCGGAGCAAGCATACGCCTCATTTTGACGATTTTCGTGTGCTATTGCACACCATTTTTTGGGTGATCGGGATTCCGACGTCAAAAATGCAAAATTTGTTCGTGGACGTCCGTCAAGACGTTGTCTATGCATACGGTTGGCCATCACGGGTTTTCTGGCCCGTTTGGAAGGTCAAACGAGCCCCGGAGCGAGCATACGCCTCATTTTGACGATTTTCGTGTGCTATTGCACACCATTTTTTGGGTGATCGGGATTCCGACGTCAAAAATGCAAAATTTGTTCGTGGACATCCGTCAAGACGTTGTCTATGCATACGGTTGGCCATCACGGGTTTTCTGGGCCGTTTGGAAGGTCAAACGAGCCCCGGAGCGAGCATACGCCTCATTTTGACGATTTTCGTGTGCTATTGCACACCATTTTTTGGGTGATCGGGATTCCGACGTCAAAAATGCAAAATTTGTTCGTGGACGTCCGTCAAGACGTTGTCTATGCATACGGTTGGCCATCACGGGTTTTCTGGGCCATTTGGAAGGTCAAACGAGCCCCGGAGCGAGCATACGCCTCATTTTGACGATTTTCGTGTGCTATTGCACACCATTTTTTGGGTGATCAGGATTCCGACGTCAAAAATGCCAAATTTGTTCGTGGACGTCCGTCAAGACGTTGTCTATGCATACGGTTGGCCATCACGGGTTTTCTGGGCCGTTTGGAAGGTCAAACAAGCCCCGGAGCGAGCATACGCCTCATTTTGACGATTTTCGTGTGCTATTGCACACCATTTTTTGGGTGATCGGGATTCCGACGTCAAAAATGCCAAATTTGTTCGTGGACGTCCGTCAAGACGTTGTCTATGCATACGGTTGGCCATCACGGGTTTTCTGGGCCGTTTGGAAGGTCAAACGAGCCCCGGAGCGAGCATACGCCTCATTTTGACGATTTTCGTGTGCTATTGCACACCATTTTTTGGGTGATCAGGATTCCAACGTCAAAAATGCCAAATTTGTTCGTGGACGTCCGTCAAGACTTTTTCTATGAATACGGTTGGCCATCACGGGTTTTCTGGGCCGTTTGGAAGGTCAAACAAGCCCCGGAGCGAGCATACGCCTCATTTTGACGATTTTCGTGTGCTATTGCACACCATTTTTTGGGTGATCGGGATTCCGACGTCAAAAATGCAAAATTTGTTCGTGGACGTCCGTCAAGACGTTGTCTATGCATACGGTTGGCCATCACGGGTTTTCTGGGCCGTTTGGAAGGTCAAACGAGCCCCGGAGCGAGCATACGCCTCATTTTGACGATTTTCGTGTGCTATTGCACACCATTTTTTGGGTGATCGGGATTCCGACGTCAAAAATGAAAAATTTGTTCGTGGACGTCCGTCAAGACGTTGTCTATGCATACGGTTGGCCATCACGGGTTTTCTGGGCCGTTTGGAAGGTCAAACGAGCCCCGGAGCGAGCATACGCCTCATTTTGACGATTTTCGTGTGCTATTGCACACCATTTTTTGGGTGATCGGGATTCCGACGTCAAAAATGCCAAATTTATTCGTGGACGTCCGTCAAGACGTTGTCTATGCATACGGTTGGCCATCACGGGTTTTCTGGGCCGTTTGGAAGGTCAAACGAGCCCCGGAGCGAGCATACGCCTCATTTTGACGATTTTCGTGTGCTATTGCACACCATTTTTTGGGTAATCAGGATTCCGACGTCAAAAATGCCAAATTTGTTCGTGGACGTCCGTCAAGACGTTGTCTATGCATACGGTTGGCCATCACGGGTTTTCTGGGCCGTTTGGAAGGTCAAACGAGCCCCGGAGCGAGCATACGCCTCATTTTGACGATTTTCGTGTGCTATTGCACACCATTTTTTGGGTGATCGGGATTTCGACGTCAAAATGCAAAATTTGTTCGTGGACGTCCGTCAAGACGTTGTCTATGCATACGATTGGCCATCACGGGTTTTCTGGGCCGTTTGGAAGGTCAAACGAGCCCCGGAGCGAGCATACGCCTCATTTTGACGATTTTCGTGTGCTATTGCACACCATTTTTTGGGTGATCGGGATTTCGACGTCAAAATGCAAAATTTGTTCGTGGACGTCCGTCAAGACGTTGTCTATGCATACGATTGGCCATCACGGGTTTTCTGGGCCGTTTGGAAGGTCAAACGAGCCCCGGAGCGAGCATACGCCTCATTTTGACGATTTTCGTGTGCTATTGCACACCATTTTTTGGGTGATCGGGATTCCGACGTCAAAAATGCCAAATTTGTTCGTGGACGTCCGTCAAGACGTTGTCTATGCATACGATTGGCCATCACGGGTTTTCTGGGCCGTTTGGAAGGTCAAACGAGCCCCGGAGCGAGCATACGCCTCATTTTGACGATTTTCGTGTGCTATTGCACACCATTTTTTGGGTGATCGGGATTCCGACGTAAAAAATGCCAAATTTGTTCGTGGACGTCCGTCAAGACATTGTCTATGCATACGGTTGGCCATCACGGGTTTTCTGGGCCATTTGGAAGGTCAAACGAGCCCCGGAGCGAGCATACGCCTCATTTTGACGATTTTCGTGTGCTATTGCACACCATTTTTTGGGTGATCAGGATTCCGACGACAAAAATGCCAAATTTGTTCGTGGACATCCGTCAAGACGTTGTCTATGCATACGGTTGGCCATCACGGGTTTTCTTGGCCGTTTGGAAGGTCAAACGAGCCCCGGAGCGAGCATACGCCTCATTTTGACGATTTTCGTGTGCTATTGCACACTATTTTTTGGGTGATCGGGATTTCGACGTCAAAAATGCAAAATTTGTTCGTGGACGTCCGTCAAGACGTTTTCTATGCATACGGTTGGCCATCACGGGTTTTCTAGGCCGTTTGGAAGGTCAAACGAGCCCCGGAGCGAGCATACGCCTCATTTTGGACGATTTTCGTGTGCTATTGCACACCATTTTTTGGGTGATCGGGATTCCGACGTCAAAAATACCAAATTTGTTCGTGGACGTCCGTAAAGACATTGTCTATGCATACGGTTGGCCATCACGGGTTTTCTGGGCCATTTGGAAGGTCAAAGGAGCCCCGGAGCGAGCATACGCCTCATTTTGACGATTTTCGTGTGCTATTGCACACCATTTTTTGGGTGATCAAGATACCGACGTCAAAAATGCCAAATTTGTTCGTGGACGTCCGTCAAGACGTTGTCTATCCATACGGTTGGCCATCACGGGTTTTCTTGGCCATTTGGAAGGTCAAACGAGCCCCGGAGCGAGCATACGCCTCATTTTGACGATTTTCGTGTGCTATTGCACACCATTTTTTGGGTGATCGGGATTTCGACGTCAAAAATGCAAAATTTGTTTGTGGACTTCCGTCAAGACGTTGTCTATGCATACGGTTGGCCATCACGGGTTTTCTGGGCCGTTTGGAAGGTCAAACGAGCCCCGGAGCGAGCATACGCCTCATTTTGACGATTTTCGTGTGCTATTGCACACCATTTTTTTGGTGATCGGGATTCCGACGTCAAAAATGCCAAATTTGTTCGTGGACGTCCGTCAAGACGTTGTCTATGCATACGGTTGGCCATCACGGGTTTTCTGGGCTATTTGGAAGGTCAAACGAGCCCTGGAGCGAGCATACGCCTCATTTTGACGATTTTCGTGTGCTATTGCACACCATTTTTTGGGTGATCAGGATTCCGACGTCAAAAATGCCAAATTTGTTCGTGGACGTCCGTCAAGACGTTGTCTATGCATACGGTTGGCCATCACGGGTTTTCTGGGCCGTTTAGAAGGTCAAACGAGCCCCGGAGCGAGCATACGCCTCATTTTGACGATTTTCGTGTGCTATTGCACACCATTTTTTGGGTGATCGGGATTTCGACGTCAAAAATGCAAAATTTGTTCATGGACGTCCGTCAAGACGTTGTTTATGCATACGGTTGGCCATCACATGTTTTCTGGGCCGTTTGGAAGGTCAAACGAGCCCCGGAGCGAGCATACGCCTCATTTTGACGATTTTCGTGTGCTATTGCACACCATTTTTTGGGTGATTGGGATACCGACGTCAAAAATGCCAAATTTGTTCGTAGACGTCCGTCAAGATGTTGTCTATGCATACGGTTGGCCATCACGGGTTTTCTGGGCCATTTGGAAGGTCAAACGAGCCCCGGAGCGAGCATACGCCTCATTTTGACGATTTTCGTGTGCTATTGCACACCATTTTTTGGGTGATCGGGATTTCGACGTCAAAATGCAAAATTTGTTCGTGGACGTCCGTCAAGACGTTGTCTATGCATACGATTGGCCATCACGGGTTTTCTGGGCCGTTTGGAAGGTCAAACGAGCCCCGGAGCGAGCATACGCCTCATTTTGACGATTTTCGTGTGCTATTGCACACCATTTTTTGGGTGATCGGGATTCCGACGTCAAAAATGCCAAATTTGTTCGTGGACGTCCGTCAAGACGTTGTCTATGCATACGATTGGCCATCACGGGTTTTCTGGGCCGTTTGGAAGGTCAAACGAGCCCCGGAGCGAGCATACGCCTCATTTTGACGATTTTCGTGTGCTATTGCACACCATTTTTTGGGTGATCGGGATTCCGACGTAAAAAATGCCAAATTTGTTCGTGGACGTCCGTCAAGACATTGTCTATGCATACGGTTGGCCATCACGGGTTTTCTGGGCCATTTGGAAGGTCAAACGAGCCCCGGAGCGAGCATACGCCTCATTTTGACGATTTTCGTGTGCTATTGCACACCATTTTTTGGGTGATCAGGATTCCGACGACAAAAATGCCAAATTTGTTCGTGGACATCCGTCAAGACGTTGTCTATGCATACGGTTGGCCATCACGGGTTTTCTTGGCCGTTTGGAAGGTCAAACGAGCCCCGGAGCGAGCATACGCCTCATTTTGACGATTTTCGTGTGCTATTGCACACTATTTTTTGGGTGATCGGGATTTCGACGTCAAAAATGCAAAATTTGTTCGTGGACGTCCGTCAAGACGTTTTCTATGCATACGGTTGGCCATCACGGGTTTTCTAGGCCGTTTGGAAGGTCAAACGAGCCCCGGAGCGAGCATACGCCTCATTTTGGACGATTTTCGTGTGCTATTGCACACCATTTTTTGGGTGATCGGGATTCCGACGTCAAAAATACCAAATTTGTTCGTGGACGTCCGTAAAGACATTGTCTATGCATACGGTTGGCCATCACGGGTTTTCTGGGCCATTTGGAAGGTCAAAGGAGCCCCGGAGCGAGCATACGCCTCATTTTGACGATTTTCGTGTGCTATTGCACACCATTTTTTGGGTGATCAAGATACCGACGTCAAAAATGCCAAATTTGTTCGTGGACGTCCGTCAAGACGTTGTCTATCCATACGGTTGGCCATCACGGGTTTTCTTGGCCATTTGGAAGGTCAAACGAGCCCCGGAGCGAGCATACGCCTCATTTTGACGATTTTCGTGTGCTATTGCACACCATTTTTTGGGTGATCGGGATTTCGACGTCAAAAATGCAAAATTTGTTTGTGGACTTCCGTCAAGACGTTGTCTATGCATACGGTTGGCCATCACGGGTTTTCTGGGCCGTTTGGAAGGTCAAACGAGCCCCGGAGCGAGCATACGCCTCATTTTGACGATTTTCGTGTGCTATTGCACACCATTTTTTTGGTGATCGGGATTCCGACGTCAAAAATGCCAAATTTGTTCGTGGACGTCCGTCAAGACGTTGTCTATGCATACGGTTGGCCATCACGGGTTTTCTGGGCTATTTGGAAGGTCAAACGAGCCCTGGAGCGAGCATACGCCTCATTTTGACGATTTTCGTGTGCTATTGCACACCATTTTTTGGGTGATCAGGATTCCGACGTCAAAAATGCCAAATTTGTTCGTGGACGTCCGTCAAGACGTTGTCTATGCATACGGTTGGCCATCACGGGTTTTCTGGGCCGTTTAGAAGGTCAAACGAGCCCCGGAGCGAGCATACGCCTCATTTTGACGATTTTCGTGTGCTATTGCACACCATTTTTTGGGTGATCGGGATTTCGACGTCAAAAATGCAAAATTTGTTCATGGACGTCCGTCAAGACGTTGTTTATGCATACGGTTGGCCATCACATGTTTTCTGGGCCGTTTGGAAGGTCAAACGAGCCCCGGAGCGAGCATACGCCTCATTTTGACGATTTTCGTGTGCTATTGCACACCATTTTTTGGGTGATTGGGATACCGACGTCAAAAATGCCAAATTTGTTCGTAGACGTCCGTCAAGATGTTGTCTATGCATACGGTTGGCCATCACGGGTTTTCTGGGCCATTTGGAAGGTCAAACGAGCCCCGGAGCGAGCATACGCCTCATTTTGACGATTTTCGTGTGCTATTGCACACCATTTTTTTGGTGATCGGGATTCCGACGTCAAAAATGCCAAATTTGTTCGTGGACGTCCGTCAAGACATTGTCTATGCATACGGTTGGCCATCACGGGTTTTCTGGGCCGTTTGGAAGGTCAAACGAGCCCCGGAGCGAGCATACGCCTCATTTTGACGATTTTCGTGTGCTATTGCACACCATTTTTTGGGTGATCGGGATTCCGACGTCAAAAATGCCAAATTTGTTCGTGGACGTCCGTCAAGACATTGTCTATGCATACGGTTGGCCATCACGGGTTTTCTGGGCCATTTGGAAGGTCAAACGAGCCCCGGAGCGAGCATACGCCTCATTTTGACGATTTTCGTGTGCTATTGCACACCATTTTTTGGGTGATCAGGATTCCGACGTTAAAAATGCCAAATTTGTTCGTGGACATCCGTCAAGACGTTGTCTATGCATACGGTTGGCCATCACGGGTTTTCTGGGCCGTTTGGAAGGTCAAACGAGCCCCGGAGCGAGCATACGCCTCATTTTGACGATTTTCGTGTGCTATTGCACACCATTTTTTGGGTGATCGGGATTTCGACGTCAAAAATGCAAAATTTGTTCGTGGACGTCCGTTAAGACGTTGTCTATGCATACGGTTGGCCATCACGGGTTTTCTAGGCCGTTTGGAAGGTCAAACGAGCCCCGGAGCGAGCATACGCCTCATTTTGGACGATTTTCGTGTGCTATTGCACACCATTTTTTGGGTGATCGGGATTCCGACGTCAAAAATACCAAATTTGTTCGTGGACGTCCGTCAAGACGTTGTCTATGCATACGGTTGGCCATCACGGGTTTTCTGGGCCGTTTGGAAGGTCAAACGAGCCCCGGAGCGAGCATACGCCTCATTTTGATGATTTTCCTGTGCTATTGCACACCATTTTTTGGGTGATCGGGATTCCGACGTCAAAAATGCCAAATTTGTTCGTGGACGTCAGTCAAAACGTTTTCTATGCATACGGTTGGCCATCACGGGTTTTCTGGGCCATTTGGAAGGTCAAACGAGCCCCGGAGCGAGCATACGCCTCATTTTGACGATTTTCGTGTGCTATTGCACACCATTTTTTGGGTGATCAGGATTCCGACGTCAAAAATGCCAAATTTATTCGTGGACGTCCGTCAAGACGTTGTCTATGCATACGGTTGGCCATCACGGGTTTTCTGGGCCGTTTGGAAGGTCAAACGAGCCCCGGAGCGAGCATACGCCTCATTTTGACGATTTTCGTGTGCTATTGCACACCATTTTTTGGGTGATCGGGATTTCGACGCCAAAATGCAAAATTTGTTCGTGGACGTCCGTCAAGACGTTGTCTATGCATACGATTGGCCATCACGGGTTTTCTGGGCCGTTTGGAAGGTCAAACGAGCCCCGGAGCGAGCATACGCCTCATTTTGACGATTTTCGTGTGCTATTGCACACCATTTTTTGGGTGATCGGGATTCCGACGTCAAAAATGCCAAATTTGTTCGTGGACGTCCGTCAAGACATTGTCTATGCATACGGTTGGCCATTACGGGTTTTCTGGGCCATTTGGAAGGTCAAACGAGCCCCGGAGCGAGCATACGCCTCATTTTGACGATTTTCGTGTGCTATTGCACACCATTTTTTGGGTGATCAGGATTCCGACGTCAAAAATGCCAAATTTGTTCGTGGACATCCGTCAAGACGTTGTCTATGCATACGGTTGGCCATCACGGGTTTTCTGGGCCGTTTGGAAGGTCAAACGAGCCCCGGAGCGAGCATACGCCTCATTTTGACGATTTTCGTGTGCTATTGCACACCATTTTTTGGGTGATCGGGATTTCGACGTCAAAAATGCAAAATTTGTTCGTGGACGTCCGTCAAGACGTTGTCTATGCATACGGTTGGCCATCACGGGTTTTCTAGGCCGTTTGGAAGGTCAAACGAGCCCCGGAGCGAGCATACGCCTCATTTTGGACGATTTTCGTGTGCTATTGCACACCATTTTTTGGGTGATCGGGATTCCGACGTCAAAAATACCAAATTTGTTCGTGGACGTCCGTCAAGACGTTGTCTATGCATACGGTTGGCCATCACGGGTTTTCTGGGCCGTTTGGAAGGTCAAACGAGCCCCGGAGCGAGCATACGCCTCATTTTGATGATTTTCCTGTGCTATTGCACACCATTTTTTGGGTGATCGGGATTCCGACGTCAAAAATGCCAAATTTGTTCGTGGACGTCAGTCAAGACGTTTTCTATGCATACGGTTGGCCATCACGGGTTTTCTGGGCCATTTGGAAGGTCAAACGAGCCCCGGAGCGAGCATACGCCTCATTTTGACGATTTTCGTGTGCTATTGCACACCATTTTTTGGGTGATCAGGATTCCGACGTCAAAAATGCCAAATTTATTCGTGGACGTCCGTCAAGACGTTGTCTATGCATACGGTTGGCCATCACGGGTTTTCTGGGCCGTTTGGAAGGTCAAACGAGCCCCGGAGCGAGCATACGCCTCATTTTGACGATTTTCGTGTGCTATTGCACACCATTTTTTGGGTGATCGGGATTTCGACGTCAAAATGCAAAATTTGTTCGTGGACGTCCGTCAAGACGTTGTCTATGCATACGATTGGCCATCACGGGTTTTCTGGGCCGTTTGGAAGGTCAAACGAGCCCCGGAGCGAGCATACGCCTCATTTTGACGATTTTCGTGTGCTATTGCACACCATTTTTTGGGTGATCGGGATTCCGACGTCAAAAATGCCAAATTTGTTCGTGGACGTCCGTCAAGACATTGTCTATGCATACGGTTGGCCATCACGGGTTTTCTGGGCCATTTGGAAGGTCAAACGAGCCCCGGAGCGAGCATACGCCTCATTTTGACGATTTTCGTGTGCTATTGCACACCATTTTTTGGGTGATCAGGATTCCGACGTCAAAAATGCCAAATTTGTTCGTGGACATCCGTCAAGACGTTGTCTATGCATACGGTTGGCCATCACGGGTTTTCTGGGCCGTTTGGAAGGTCAAACGAGCCCCGGAGCGAGCATACGCCTCATTTTGACGATTTTCGTGTGCTATTGCACACCATTTTTTGGGTGATCGGGATTTTGACGTCAAAAATGCAAAATTTGTTCGTGGACGTCCGTCAAGACGTTGTCTATGCATACAGGTTGGCCATCACGGGTTTTCTAGGCCGTTTGGAAGGTCAAACGAGCCCCGGAGCGAGCATACGCCTCATTTTGGACGATTTTCGTGTGCTATAGCACACCATTTTTTGGGTGATCGGGATTCCGACGTCAAAAATACCAAATTTGTTCGTGGACGTCCGTTAAGACGTTGTCTATGCATACGGTTGGCCATCACGGGTTTTCTGGGCCATTTGGAAGGTCAAAGGAGCCCCGGAGCGAGCATACGCCTCATTTTGACGATTTTCGTGTGCTATTGCACACCATTTTTTGGGTGATCAAGATACCGACGTCAAAAATGCCAAATTTGTTCGTGGACGTCCGTCAAGACGTTGTCTATCCATACGGTTGGCCATCACGGGTTTTCTGGGCCATTTGGAAGGTCAAACGAGCCCCGGAGCGAGCATACGCCTCATTTTGACGATTTTCGTGTGCTATTGCACACCATTTTTTGGGTGATCGGGATTTCGACGTCAAAAATGCAAAATTTGTTCGTGGACGTCCGTCAAGACGTTGTCTATGCATACGGTTGGCCATCACGGGTTTTCTGGGCCGTTTGGAAGGTCAAACGAGCCCCGGAGCGAGCATACGCCTCATTTTGACGATTTTCGTGTGCTATTGCACAGCATTTTTTTGGTGATCGGGATTCCGACGTCAAAAATGCCAAATTTGTTCGTGGACGTCCGTCAAGACGTTGTCTATGCATACGGTTGGCCATCACGGGTTTTCTGGGCTATTTGGAAGGTCAAACGAGCCCTGGAGCGAGCATACGCCTCATTTTGACGATTTTCGTGTGCTATTGCACACCATTTTTTGGGTGATCAGGATTCCGATGTCAAAAATGCCAAATTTGTTCGTGGACGTCCGTCAAGACGTTGTCTATGCATACGGTTGGCCATCATGGGTTTTCTGGGCCGTTTAGAAGGTCAAACGAGCCCCGGAGCGAGCATACGCCTCATTTTGACGATTTTCGTGTGCTATTGCACACCATTTTTTGGGTGATCGGGATTTCGACGTCAAAAATGCAAAATTTGTTCGTGGACGTCCGTCAAGACGTTGTCTATGCATACGGTTGGCCATCACATGTTTTCTGGGCCGTTTGGAAGGTCAAACGAGCCCCGGAGCGAGCATACGCCTCATTTTGACGATTTTCGTGTGCTATTGCACACCATTTTTTGGGTGATTGGGATTCCGACGTCAAAAATGCCAAATTTGTTCGTAGACGTCCGTCAAGACGTTGTCTATGCATACGGTTGGCCATCACGGGTTTTCTGGGCCATTTGAAAGGTCAAACGAGCCCCGGAGCGAGCATACGCCTCATTTTGACGATTTTCGTGTTCTATTGCACACCATTTTTTGGGTGATCAGGATTCCAACGTCAAAAATGCAAAATTTGTTCGTGGACGTCCGTCAAGACGTTGTCTATGCATACGGTTGGCCATCACGGGTTTTCTGGGCCGTTTGGAAGGTCAAACGAGCCCCGGAGCGAGCATACGCCTCATTTTGACGATTTTCGTGTGCTATTGCACACCATTTTTTGGGTGATCGGGATTCCGACGACAAAAATGCCAAATTTGTTCGTGGACGTCCGTCAAGACGTTGTCTATGCATACGGTTGGCCATCACGGGTTTTCTGGGCCATTTGGAAGGTCAAACGAGCCCCGGAGCGAGCATACGCCTAATTTTGACGATTTTCGTGTGCTATTGCACACCATTTTTTGGGTGATCAGGATTCCGACGTCAAAAATGCCAAATTTGTTCGTGGACGTCCGTCAAGACGTTGTCTATGCATACGGTTGGCCATCACGGGTTTTCTGGGCCGTTTGGAAGGTCAAACGAGCCACGGAGCGAGCATACGCCTCATTTTGACGATTTTCGTGTGCTATTGCACACCATTTTTTGGGTGATCGGGATTTCGACGTCAAAAATGCCAAATTTGTTTGTGGACGTCCGTCAAGACGTTGTCTATGCATACGGTTGGCCATCATGGGTTTTCTGAGCCATTTGGAAGGTCAAACGAGCCCCGGAGCGAGCATACGCCTCATTTTGACGATTTTCGTGTGCTATTGCACACCATTTTTTGGGTGATCAGGATTCCGATGTCAAAAATGCTAAATTTGTTCGTGGACGTCCGTCAAGACGTTGTCTATGCATACGGTTGGCCATCACGGGTTTTTTGGGCCGTTTGGAAGGTCAAACGAGCCCCGGAGCGAGCATACGCCTCATTTTGACGATTTTCGTGTGCTAGCACACCATTTTTTGGGTGATCGGGATTCCGACGTCAAAAATGCAAAATTTGTTCGTGGACGTCCGTCAAGACGTTGTCTATGCATACGGTTGGCCATCACGGGTTTTCTGGGCCGTTTGGAAGGTCAAACGAGCCCCGGAGCGAGCATACGCCTCATTTTGACGATTTTCGTGTGCTATTGCACACCATTTTTTGGGTGATCGGGATTCCGACGTCAAAAATGCCAAATTTATTCGTGGACGTCCGTCAAGACGTTGTCTATGCATACGGTTGGCCATCACGGGTTTTCTGGGCCATTTGGAAGGTCAAACGAGCCCCGGAGCGAGCATACGCCTCATTTTGACGATTTTCGTGTGCTATTGCACACCATTTTTTGGGTGATCAGGATTCCGACGTCAAAAATGCCAAATTTGTTCGTGGACGTCCGTCAAGACGTTGTCTATGCATACGGTTGGCCATCACGGGTTTTCTGGGCCGTTTGGAAGGTCAAACGAGCCCCGGAGCGAGCATACGCCTCATTTTGACGATTTTCGTGTGCTATTGCACACCATTTTTTGGGTGATCGGGATTCCGACGTCAAAAATGCAAAATTTGTTCGTGGACGTCCGTCAAGACGTTGTCTATGCATACGGTTGGCCATCACGGGTTTTCTGGCCCGTTTGGAAGGTCAAACGAGCCCCGGAGCGAGCATACGCCTCATTTTGACGATTTTCGTGTGCTATTGCACACCATTTTTTGGGTGATCGGGATTCCGACGTCAAAAATGCAAAATTTGTTCGTGGACATCCGTCAAGACGTTGTCTATGCATACGGTTGGCCATCACGGGTTTTCTGGGCCGTTTGGAAGGTCAAACGAGCCCCGGAGCGAGCATACGCCTCATTTTGACGATTTTCGTGTGCTATTGCACACCATTTTTTGGGTGATCGGGATTCCGACGTCAAAAATGCAAAATTTGTTCGTGGACGTCCATCAAGACGTTGTCTATGCATACGGTTGGCCATCACGGGTTTTCTGGGCCATTTGGAAGGTCAAACGAGCCCCGGAGCGAGCATACGCCTCATTTTGACGATTTTCGTGTGCTATTGCACACCATTTTTTGGGTGATCAGGATTCCGACGTCAAAAATGCCAAATTTGTTCGTGGACGTCCGTCAAGACGTTGTCTATGCATACGGTTGGCCATCACGGGTTTTCTGGGCCGTTTGGAAGGTCAAACAAGCCCCGGAGCGAGCATACGCCTCATTTTGACGATTTTCGTGTGCTATTGCACACCATTTTTTGGGTGATCGGGATTCCGACGTCAAAAATGCCAAATTTGTTCGTGGACGTCCGTCAAGACGTTGTCTATGCATACGGTTGGCCATCACGGGTTTTCTGGGCCGTTTGGAAGGTCAAACGAGCCCCGGAGCGAGCATACGCCTCATTTTGACGATTTTCGTGTGCTATTGCACACCATTTTTTGGGTGATCAGGATTCCAACGTCAAAAATGCCAAATTTGTTCGTGGACGTCCGTCAAGACTTTTTCTATGAATACGGTTGGCCATCACGGGTTTTCCGGGCCGTTTGGAAGGTCAAACAAGCCCCGGAGCGAGCATACGCCTCATTTTGACGATTTTCGTGTGCTATTGCACACCATTTTTTGGGTGATCGGGATTCCGACGTCAAAAATGCAAAATTTGTTCGTGGACGTCCGTCAAGACGTTGTCTATGCATACGGTTGGCCATCACGGGTTTTCTGGGCCGTTTGGAAGGTCAAACGAGCCCCGGAGCGAGCATACGCCTCATTTTGACGATTTTCGTGTGCTATTGCACACCATTTTTTGGGTGATCGGGATTCCGACGTCAAAAAGGAAAAATTTGTTCGTGGACGTCCGTCAAGACGTTGTCTATGCATACGGTTGGCCATCACGGGTTTTCTGGGCCGTTTGGAAGGTTAAACGAGCCCCGGAGCGAGCATACGCCTCATTTTGACGATTTTCGTGTGCTATTGCACACCATTTTTTGGGTGATCGGGATTCCGACGTCAAAAATGCCAAATTTATTCGTGGACGTCCGTCAAGACGTTGTCTATGCATACGGTTGGCCATCACAGGTTTTCTGGGCTATTTGGAAGGTCAAACGAGCCCCGGAGCGAGCATACGCCTCATTTTGACGATTTTCGTGTGCTATTGCACACCATTTTTTGGGTGATCAGGATTCCGACGTCAAAAATGCCAAATTTGTTCGTGGACGTCCGTCAAGACGTTGTCTATGCATACGGTTGGCCATCACGGGTTTTCTGGGCCGTTTGGAAGGTCAAACGAGCCCCGGAGCGAGCATACGCCTCATTTTGACGATTTTCGTGTGCAATTGCACACCATTTTTTGGGTGATCGGGATTCCGACGTCAAAAATGCAAAATTTGTTCGTGGACGTCCGTCAAGACGTTGTCTATGCATACGGTTGGCCATCACGGGTTTTCTGGCCCGTTTGGAAGGTCAAAGGAGCCCCGGAGCGAGCATACGCCTCATTTTGACGATTTTCGTGTGCTATTGCACACCATTTTTTGGGTGATCGGGATTCCGACGTCAAAAATGCAAAATTTGTTCGTGGACGTCCGTCAAGACGTTGTCTATGCATACGGTTGGCCATCACGGGTTTTCTGGGCCGTTTGGAAGGTCAAACGAGCCCCGGAGCGAGCATACGCCTCATTTTGACGATTTTCGTGTGCTATTGCACACCATTTTTTGGGTGATCCGGATTCCGACGTCAAAAATGCCAAATTTCTTCGTGGACGTCCGTCAAGACGTTGTCTATGCATACGGTTGGCCATCACGGGTTTTCTGGGCCATTTGGAAGGTCAAACGAGCCCCGGAGCGAGCATACGCCTCATTTTGACGATTTTCGTGTGCTATTGCACACCATTTTTTGGGTGATCAGGATTCCGACGTCAAAAATGCTAAATTTGTTCGTGGACGTCCGTCAAGACGTTGTCTATGCATACGGTTGGCCATCACGGGTTTTCTGGGCCGTTTGGAAGGTCAAGCAAGCCCCGGAGCGAGCATACGCCTCATTTTGACTATTTTCGTGTGCTATTGTACACCATTTTTTGGGTGATCGGGATTCCGACGTCAAAAATGCAAAATTTGTTCGTGGACGTCCGTCAAGACGTTGTCTATGCATACGGTTGGCCATCACGGGTTTTCTGGGCCGTTTGGAAGGTCAAACGAGCCCCGGAGCGAGCATACGCCTCATTTTGACGATTTTCGTGTGCTATTGCACACCATTTTTTGGGTGATCGGGATTCCAACGTCAAAAATGAAAAATTTGTTCGTGGACGTCCGTCAAGACGTTGTCTATGCATACGGTTGGCCATCACGGGTTTTCTGGGCCGTTTGGAAGGTTAAACGAGCCCCGGAGCGAGCATACGCCTCATTTTGACGATTTTCGTGTGCTATTGCACACCATTTTTTGGGTGATCGGGATTCCGACGTCAAAAATGCCAAATTTATTCGTGGACGTCCGTCAAGACGTTGTCTATGCATACGGTTGGCCATCACAGGTTTTCTGGGCTATTTGGAAGGTCAAACGAGCCCCGGAGCGAGCATACGCCTCATTTTGACGATTTTCGTGTGCTATTGCACACCATTTTTTGGGTGTTCAGGATTCCGACGTCAAAAATGCCAAATTTGTTCGTGGACGTCCGTCAAGACGTTGTCTATGCATACGGTTGGCCATCACGGGTTTTCTGGGCCGTTTGGAAGGTCAAACGAGCCCCGGAGCGAGCATACGCCTCATTTTGACGATTTTCGTGTGCAATTGCACACCATTTTATGGGTGATCGGGATTCCGACGTCAAAAATGCAAAATTTGTTCGTGGACGTCCGTCAAGACATTGTCTATGCATACGGTTGGCCATCACGGGTTTTCTGGCCCGTTTGGAAGGTCAAAGGAGCCCCGGAGCGAGCATACGCCTCATTTTGACGATTTTCGTGTGCTATTGCACACCATTTTTTGGGTGATCGGGATTCCGACGTCAAAAATGCAAAATTTGTTCGTGGACGTCCGTCAAGACGTTGTCTATGCATACGGTTGGCCATCACGGGTTTTCTGGGCCGTTTGGAAGGTCAAACGAGCCCCGGAGCGAGCATACGCCTCATTTTGACGATTTTCGTGTGCTATTGCACACCATTTTTTGGGTGATCCGGATTCCGACGTCAAAAATGCCAAATTTCTTCGTGGACGTCCGTCAAGACGTTGTCTATGCATACGGTTGGCCATCACGGGTTTTCTGGGCCATTTGGAAGGTCAAACGAGCCCCGGAGCGAGCATACGCCTCATTTTGACGATTTTCGTGTGCTATTGCACACCATTTTTTGGGTGATCAGGATTCCGACGTCAAAAATGCTAAATTTGTTCGTGGACGTCCGTCAAGACGTTGTCTATGCATACGGTTGGCCATCACGGGTTTTCTGGGCCGTTTGGAAGGTCAAGCAAGCCCCGGAGCGAGCATACGCCTCATTTTGACTATTTTCGTGTGCTATTGCACACCATTTTTTGGGTGATCGGGATTCCGACGTCAAAAATGCAAAATTTGTTCGTGGACGTCCGTCAAGACGTTGTCTATGCATACGGTTGGCCATCACGGGTTTTCTGGGCCGTTTGGAAGGTCAAACGAGCCCCGATGCGAGCATACGCCTCATTTTGACGATTTTCGTGTGCTATTGCACACCATTTTTTGGGTGATCAGGATTCCAACGTCAAAAATGCCAAATTTGTTTGTGGACGTCCGTCAAGATGTTTTCTATGAATACGGTTGGCCATCACGGGTTTTCTTGGCCATTTGGAAGGTCAAACGAGCCCCGGAGCGAGCATACGCCTCATTTTGACGATTTTCGTGTGCTATTGCACACCATTTTTTGGGTGATCAAGATTCCAACGTCAAAAATGCCAAATTTGTTCGTGGACGTCCGTCAAGACGTTGTCTATGAATACGGTTGGCCATCACGGGTTTTCTGGGCCATTTGGAAGGTCAAACGAGCCCCGGAGCGAGCATACGCCTCATTTTGACTATTTTCGTGTGCTATTGCACACCATTTTTTGGGTGATCAGGATTCCGACGTCAAAAATGCCAAATTTGTTCGTGGACGTCCGTCAAGACGTTGTCTATGCATACGGTTGGCCATCACGGGTTTTCTGGGCCGTTTGGAAGGTCAAACGAGCCACGGAGCGAGCATACGCCTCATTTTGACGATTTTCGTGTGCTATTGCACACCATTTTTTGGGTGATCGGGATTCCGACGTCAAAAATGCCAAATTTGTTCGTGGACGTCCGTCAAGACGTTGTCTATGAATACGGTTGGCCATCACGGGTTTTCTGGGCCGTTTGGAAGGTCAAACGAGCCCCGGAGCGAGCATACGCCTCATTTTGACGATTTTCGTGTGCTATTGCACACCATTTTTTGGGTGATCGAGATTCCGACGTCAAAAATGCCAAATTTGTTTGTGGACGTCCGTCAAGACGTTGTCTATGCATACGGTTGTCCATCATGGGTTTTCTGAGCCATTTGGAAGGTCAAACGAGCCCCGGAGCGAGCATACGCCTCATTTTGACGATTTTCGTGTGCTATTGCACACCATTTTTTGGGTGATCAGGATTCCGATGTCAAAAATGCTAAATTTGTTCGTGGACGTCCGTCAAGACGTTGTCTATGCATACGGTTGGCCATCACGGGTTTTCTGGGCCGTTTGGAAGGTCAAACGAGCCCCGGAGCGAGCATACGCCTCATTTTGACGATTTTCGTGTGCTAGCACACCATTTTTTGGGTGATCGGGATTCCGACGTCAAAAATGCAAAATTTGTTCGTGGACGTCCGTCAAGACGTTGTCTATGCATACGGTTGGCCATCACGGGTTTTCTGGGCCGTTTGGAAGGTCAAACGAGCCCCGGAGCGAGCATACGCCTCATTTTGACGATTTTCGTGTGCTATTGCACACCATTTTTTGGGTGATCGAGATTCCGATGTCAAAAATGCCAAATTTATTCGTGGACGTCCGTCAAGACGTTGTCTATGCATACGGTTGGCCATCACGGGTTTTCTGGGCCGTTTGGAAGGTCAAACGAGCCCCGGAGCGAGCATACGCCTCATTTTGACGATTTTCGTGTGCTATTGCACACCATTTTTTGGGTGATCAGGATTCCGACGTCAAAAATGCCAAATTTGTTCGTGGACGTCCGTCAAGACGTTGTCTATGCATACGGTTGGCCATCACGGGTTTTCTGGGCCGTTTGGAAGGTCAAACGAGCCCCGGAGCGAGCATACGCCTCATTTTGACGATTTTCGTGTGCTATTGCACACCATTTTTTGGGTGATCGGGATTCCGACGTCAAAAATGCAAAATTTGTTCGTGGACGTCCGTCAAGACGTTGTCTATGCATACGGCTGGCCATCACGGGTTTTCTGGCCCGTTTGGAAGGTCAAACGAGCCCCGGAGCGAGCATACGCCTCATTTTGACGATTTTCGTGTGCTATTGCACACCATTTTTTGGGTGATCGGGATTCCGACGTCAAAAATGCAAAATTTGTTCGTGGACATCCGTCAAGACGTTGTCTATGCATACGGTTGGCCATCACGGGTTTTCTGGGCCGTTTGGAAGGTCAAACGAGCCCCGGAGCGAGCATACGCCTCATTTTGACGATTTTCGTGTGCTATTGCACACCATTTTTTGGGTGATCGGGATTCCGACGTCAAAAATGCAAAATTTGTTCGTGGACGTCCGTCAAGACGTTGTCTATGCATACGGTTGGCCATCACGGGTTTTCTGGGCCATTTGGAAGGTCAAACGAGCCCCGGAGCGAGCATACGCCTCATTTTGACGATTTTCGTGTGCTATTGCACACCATTTTTTGGGTGATCTGGATTCCGACGTCAAAAATGCAGAATTTGTTCGTGGACGTCCGTCAAGACGTTGTCTATGCATACGGTTGGCCATCACGGGTTTTCTGGGCCGTTTGGAAGGTCAAACAAGCCCCGGAGCGAGCATACGCCTCATTTTGACGATTTTCGTGTGCTATTGCACACCATTTTTTGGGTGATCGGGATTTCGACGTCAAAAATGCCAAATTTGTTCGTGGACGTCCGTCAAGACGTTGTCTATGCATACGGTTGGCCATCACGGGTTTTCTGGGCCGTTTGGAAGGTCAAACGAGCCCCGGAGCGAGCATACGCCTCATTTTGACGATTTTCGTGTGCTATTGCACACCATTTTTTGGGTGATCAGGATTCCAACGTCAAAAATGCCAAATTTGTTCGTGGACGTCCGTCAAGACTTTTTCTATGAATACGGTTGGCCATCACGGGTTTTCCGGGCCGTTTGGAAGGTCAAACAAGCCCCGGAGCGAGCATACGCCTCATTTTGACGATTTTCGTGTGCTATTGCACACCATTTTTTGGGTGATCGGGATTCCGACGTCAAAAATGCAAAATTTGTTCGTGGACGTCCGTCAAGACGTTGTCTATGCATACGGTTGGCCATCACGGGTTTTCTGGGCCGTTTGGAAGGTCAAACGAGCCCCGGAGCTTGCATACGCCTCATTTTGACGATTTTCGTGTGCTATTGCACACCATTTTTTGGGTGATCGGGATTCCGACGTCAAAAATGAAAAATTTGTTCGTGGACGTCCGTCAAGACGTTGTCTATGCATACGGTTGGCCATCACGGGTTTTCTGGGCCGTTTGGAAGGTTAAACGAGCCCCGGAGCGAGCATACGCCTCATTTTGACGATTTTCGTGTGCTATTGCACACCATTTTTTGGGTGATCGGGATTCCGACGTCAAAAATGCCAAATTTATTCGTGGACGTCCGTCAAGACGTTGTCTATGCATACGGTTGGCCATCACAGGTTTTCTGGGCTATTTGGAAGGTCAAACGAGCCCCGGAGCGAGCATACGCCTCATTTTGACGATTTTCGTGTGCTATTGCACACCATTTTTTGGGTGATCAGGATTCCGACGTCAAAAATGCCAAATTTGTTCGTGGACGTCCGTCAAGACGTTGTCTATGCATACGGTTGGCCATCACGGGTTTTCTGGGCCGTTTGGAAGGTCAAACGAGCCCCGGAGCGAGCATACGCCTCATTTTGACGATTTTCGTGTGCAATTGCACACCATTTTTTGGGTGATCGGGATTCCGACGTCAAAAATGCAAAATTTGTTCGTGGACGTCCGTCAAGACGTTGTCTATGCATACGGTTGGCCATCACGGGTTTTCTGGCCCGTTTGGAAGGTCAAAGGAGCCCCGGAGCGAGCATACGCCTCATTTTGACGATTTTCGTGTGCTATTGCACACCATTTTTTGGGTGATCGGGATTCCGACGTCAAAAATGCAAAATTTGTTCGTGGACGTCCGTCAAGACGTTGTCTATGCATACGGTTGGCCATCACGGGTTTTCTGGGCCGTTTGGAAGGTCAAACGAGCCCCGGAGCGAGCATACGCCTCATTTTGACGATTTTCGTGTGCTATTGCACACCATTTTTTGGGTGATCCGGATTCCGACGTCAAAAATGCCAAATTTCTTCGTGGACGTCCGTCAAGACGTTGTCTATGCATACGGTTGGCCATCACGGGTTTTCTGGGCCATTTGGAAGGTCAAACGAGCCCCGGAGCGAGCATACGCCTCATTTTGACGATTTTCGTGTGCTATTGCACACCATTTTTTGGGTGATCAGGATTCCGACGTCAAAAATGCTAAATTTGTTCGTGGACGTCCGTCAAGACGTTGTCTATGCATACGGTTGGCCATCACGGGTTTTCTGGGCCGTTTGGAAGGTCAAGGAAGCCCCGGAGCGAGCATACGCCTCATTTTGACTATTTTCGTGTGCTATTGCACACCATTTTTTGGGTGATCGGGATTCCGACGTCAAAAATGCAAAATTTGTTCGTGGACGTCCGTCAAGACGTTGTCTATGCATACGGTTGGCCATCACGGGTTTTCTGGGCCGTTTGGAAGGTCAAACGAGCCCCGGAGCGAGCATACGCCTCATTTTGACGATTTTCGTGTGCTATTGCACACCATTTTTTGGGTGATCAGGATTCCAACGTCAAAAATGCCAAATTTGTTTGTGGACGTCCGTCAAGATGTTTTCTATGAATACGGTTGGCCATCACGGGTTTTCTTGGCCATTTGGAAGGTCAAACGAGCCCCGGAGCGAGCATACGCCTCATTTTGACGATTTTCGTGTGCTATTGCACACCATTTTTTGGGTGATCAGGATTCCAACGTCAAAAATGCCAAATTTGTTCGTGGACGTCCGTCAAGACGTTGTCTATGAATACGGTTGGCCATCACGGGTTTTCTGGGCCATTTGGAAGGTCAAACGAGCCCCGGAGCGAGCATACGCCTCATTTTGACTATTTTCGTGTGCTATTGCACACCATTTTTTGGGTGATCAGGATTCCGACGTCAAAAATGCCAAATTTGTTCGTGGACGTCCGTCAAGACGTTGTCTATGCATACGGTTGGCCATCATGGGTTTTCTGGGCCGTTTGGAAGGTCAAACGAGCCCCAGAGCGAGCATACGCCTCATTTTGACGATTTTCGTGTGCTATTGCACACCATTTTTTGGGTGATTGGGATTCCGACGTCAAAAATGCCAAATTTGTTCGTGGACGTCCGTCAAGACGTTGTCTATGCATACGGTTGGCCATCACGGGTTTTCTGGGCCATTTGGAAGGTCTAACGAGCTCGGAGCGAGCATACGCCTCATTTTGACGATTTTCGTGTGCTATCGCACACCATTTTTTGGGTGATCAGGATCCCGACGTCAAAAATGCCAAATTTGTTCGTGGACGTCCGTCAAGACATTGTCTATGCATACGGTTGGCCATCACAGGTTTTCTGGGCCGTTTGGAAGGTCAAATGAGCCCCGGAGCGAGCATACGCCTCATTTTGACGATTTTCGTGTGCTATTGCACACCATTTTTTGGGTGATCGGGATTCCGACGTCAAAAATGCCAAATTTGTTGGTGGACGTCCGTCAAGACGTTGTCTATGCATACGATTGGCCATCCGGGTTTTCTGGGCCATTTGGAAGGTCAAACGAGCCCCGGAGCGAGCATACGCCTCATTTTAACGATTTTCGTGTGCTATTGCACACCATTTTTTGGGTGATCAGGATTCCGACGTCAAAAATGCCAAATTTGTTCCTGGACGTCCGTCAAGACGTTGTCTATGCATACGGTTGGCCATCACGGGTTTTCTGGGCCGTTTGGAAGGTCAAACGAGCCCCGGAGCGAGCATACGCTTCATTTTGACGATTTTCGTGTGCTATTGCACACCATTTTTTGGGTGATCGGGATTCCGACGTCAAAAATGCAAAATTTGTTCGTGGACGTCCGTCAAGACGTTGTCTATGCATACAGTTTGCCATCACGGGTTTTCTGGGCCGTTTGGAAGGTCAAACGAGCCCCGGAGCGAGCATACGCCTCATTTTGACGATTTTCGTGTGCTATTGCACACCATTTTTTGGGTGATCGGGATTCCAACGTCAAAAATGCCAAATTTATTCGTGGACGTCCGTCAAGACGTTGTCTATGAATACGGTTTGCCATCACGGGTTTTCTGGGCCATTTGGAAGGTCAAACGAGCCCCGGAGCGAGCATACGCCTCATTCTTACGATTTTCGTGTGCTATTGCACACCATTTTTTGGGTGATCAGGATTCCGACGTCAAAAATGCCAAATTTATTCGTGGACGTTCGTCAAGACGTTGTCTATGCATACGGTTGGCCATCACGGGTTTTCAAGGCCGTTTGGAAGGTCAAACGAGCCCCGGAGCGAGCATACGCCTCATTTTGACGATTTTCGTGTGCTATTGCACACCATTTTTGGGGTGATCGGGATTCCGATGTCAAAAATGCAAAATTTGTTCGTGGACGTCCGTCAAGACGTTGTCTATGCATACGGTTGGCCATCACGGGTTTTCTGGGCCGTTTGGAAGGTCAAACGAGCCCCGGAGCGAGCATACGCCTCATTTTGACGATTTTCGTGTGCTATTGCACACCATTTTTTGGGTGATCGGGATTCCGACGTCAAAAATGCCAAATTTATTCGTGGACGTCCGTCAAGACGTTGTCTATGCATACGGTTGGCCATCACAGGTTTTCTGGGCCATTTGGAAGGTCAAACGAGCCCCGGAGCGAGCATACGCCTCATTTTGACGATTTTCGTGTGCTATTGCACATCATTTTTTGGGTGATCAGGATTCCGACGTCAAAAATGCCAAATTTGTTCGTGGACGTCCGTCAAGACGTTGTCTATGCATACGGTTGGCCATCACGGGTTTTCTGGGCCGTTTGGAAGGTCAAACGAGCCCCGGAGCAAGCATACGCCTCATTTTGACGATTTTCGTGTGCTATTGCACACCATTTTTTGGGTGATCGGGATTCCGACGTCAAAAATGCAAAATTTGTTCGTGGACGTCCGTCAAGACGTTGTCTATGCATACGGTTGGCCATCACGGGTTTTCTTGCCCGTTTGGAAGGTCAAACGAGCCCCGGAGCGAGCATACGCCTCATTTTGACGATTTTCTTGTGCTATTGCACACCATTTTTTGGGTGATCGGGATTCCGACGTCAAAAATGCAAAATTTGTTCGTGGTCATCCGTCAAGACGTTGTCTATGCATACGGTTGGCCATCACGGGTTTTCTGGGCCGTTTGGAAGGTCAAACGAACCCCGGAGCGAGCATACGCCTCATTTTGATGATTTTCGTGTGCTATTGCACACCATTTTTTGGGTGATCGGGATTCTGACGTCAAAAATGCCAAATTTGTTCGTGGACGTCTGTCAAGACGTTGTCTATGCATACGGTTGGCCATCACGGGTTTTCTGGGCCATTTGGAAGGTCAAACGAGCCCCGGAGCGAGCATACACCTCATTTTGACGATTTTCGTGTGCTATTGCACACCATTTTTTGGGTGATCAGGATTCCGACGTCAAAAATGCCAAATTTGTTCATGGACGTCCGTCAAGACGTTGTCTATGCATACGGTTGGCCATCACGGGTTTTCTGGGCCGTTTGGAAGGTCAAACGAGCCCCGGAGCGAGCATACGCCTCATTTTGACGATTTTCGTGTGCTATTGCACACCATTTTTTGGGTGATCGGGATTTCAACGTCAAAAATGCAAAATTTGTTCGTGGACGTCCGTCAAGACGTTGTCTATGCATACGGTTGGCCATCACGGGTTTTCTGGGCCGTTTGGAAGGTCAAACGAGCCCCGGAGCGAGCATACGCCTCATTTTGACGATTTTCGTGTGCTATTGCACACCATTTTTTGGGTGATCGGGATTCCAACGTCAAAAATGCAAAATTTGTTCGTGGACGTCCATCAAGACGTTGTCTATGCATACGGTTGGCCATCACGGGTTTTCTGGGCCATTTAGAAGGTCAAACGAGCCCCGGAGCGAGCATACGCCTCATTTTGACGATTTTCGTGTGCTATTGCACACCATTTTTTGGGTGATCAGGATTCCGACGTCAAAAATGCCAAATTTGTTCGTGGCCGTCCGTCAAGACGTTGTCTATGCATACGGTTGGCCATCACGGGTTTTCTGGGCCGTTTGGAAGGTCAAACGAGCCCCGGAGCGAGCATACGCCTCATTTTGACGATTTTCGTGTGCTATTGCACACCATTTTTTGGGTGATCGGGATTTCGACGTCAAAAATGCAAAATTTGTTCGTGGACGTCCGTCAAGACGTTGTCTATGCATACGGTTGGCCATCACGGGTTTTCTGGGCCGTTTGGAAGGTCAAACGAGCCCCGGAGCGAGCATACGCCTCATTTTGACGATTTTCGTGTGCTATTGCACACCATTTTTTGGGTGATCGGGATTCCGACGTCAAAAATGCCAAATTTGTTCGTGGACGTCCGTCAAGACGTTGTCTATGCATACGGTTGGCCATCACGGGTTTTCTGGGCCATTTGGAAGGTCAAACGAGCCCCGGAGCGAGCATACACCTCATTTTGACGATTTTCGTGTGCTATTGCACACCATTTTTTGGGTGATCAGGATTCCGACGTCAAAAATGCCAAATTTGTTCGTGGACGTCCGTCAAGACGTTGTCTATGCATACGATTGGCCATCACGGGTTTTCTGGGCCGTTTGGAAGGTCAAACGAGCCCCGGAGCGAGCATACGCCTCATTTTGACGATTTTCGTGTGCTATTGCACACCATTTTTTGGGTGATCGGGATTTCGACGTCAAAAATGCAAAATTTGTTCGTGGACGTCCGTCAAGACGTTGTCTATGCATACGGTTGGCCATCACGGGTTTTCTGGGCCGTTTGGAAGGTCAAACGAGCCCCGGAGCGAGCATATGCCTAATTTTGACGATTTTCGTGTGCTATTGCACACCATTTTTTGGGTGATCGGGATTCCGACGTCAAAAATGCCAAATTTGTTCGTGGACGTCCGTCAAGACGTTATCTATGCATACGGTTGGCCATCACGGGTTTTCTGGGCCATTTGGAAGGTCAAACGAGCCCCGGAGCGAGCATACGCCTCATTTTGACGATTTTCGTGTGCTATTGCACACCATTTTTTGGGTGATCAGGATTCCGACGTCAAAAATGCCAAATTTGTTCGTGGACGTCCGTCAAGACGTTGTCTATGCATACGGTTGGCCATCACAGGTTTTCTGGGCCGTTTGGAAGGTCAAACGAGCCCCGGAGCGAGCATACGCCTCATTTTGACGATTTTCGTGTGCTATTGCACACCATTTTTTGGGTGATCGGGATTCCGACGTCAAAAATGCTAAATTTGTTCGTGGACGTCCGTCAAGACGTTGTCTATGCATATGGTTGGCCATCACGGGTTTTCTGGGCCATTTGGAAGGTTAAACGAGCCCCGGAGCGAGCATACGCCTCATTTTGACGATTTTCGTGTGCTATTGCACACCATTTTTTGGGTGATCGGGATTTCGACGTCAAAAATGCAAAATTTGTTCGTGGACGTCCGTCAAGACGTTGTCTATGCATACGGTTGGCCATCACGGGTTTTCTGGGCCGTTTGGAAGGTCAAACGAGCCCCGGAGCGAGCATACGCCTCATTTTGACGATTTTCGTGTGCTATTGCACACCATTTTTTGGGTGATCGGGATTCCGACGTCAAAAATGCCAAATTTGTTCGTGGACGTCCGTCAAGACGTTGTCTATGCATACGGTTGGCCATCACGGGTTTTCTGGGCCATTTGGAAAGTCAAACGAGCCCCGGAGCGAGCATACGCCTCATTTTGACGATTTTCGTGTGCTATTGCACACCATTTTTTGGGTGATCAGGATTCCGACGTCAAAAATGCCAAATTTGTTCGTGGACGTCCGTCAACACGTTGTCTATGCATACGGTTGGCCATCACGGGTTTTCTGGGCCGTTTGGAAGGTCAAACGAGCCTCGGAGCGAGCATACGCCTCATTTTGACGATTTTCGTGTGCTATTGCACACCATTTTTTGGGTGATCGGGATTTCGACGTCAAAAATGAAAAATTTGTTCGTGGACGTCCGTCAAGACGTTGTCTATGCATACGGTTGGCCATCACGGGTTTTCTGGGCCGTTTGGAAGGTCAAACGAGCCCCGGAGCGAGCATACGCCTCATTTTGACGATTTTCGTGTGCTATTGCACACCATTTTTTGGGTGATCGGGATTCCGACGTCAAAAATGCCAAATTTGTTCGTGGACGTCCGTCAAGACGTTGTCTATGCATACGGTTGGCCATCACGGGTTTTCTGGGCCATTTGGAAGGTCAAACGAGCCCCGGAGCGAGCATACGCCTCATTTTGACGATTTTCGTGTGCTATTGCACACCATTTTTTGGGTGATCAGGATTCCGACGTCAAAAATGCCAAATTTGTTCGTGGACGTCCGTCAAGACGTTGTCTATGCATACGGTTGGCCATCACGGGTTTTCTGGGCCGTTTGGAAGGTCAAACGAGCCCCGGAGCGAGCATACGCCTCATTTTGACGATTTTCGTGTGCTATTGCACACCATTTTTTGGGTGATCGGGATTCCGACGTCAAAAATGCCAAATTTGTTCGTGGACGTCCGTCAAGACGTTGTCTATGCATACGGTTGGCCATCACGGGTTTTCTGGGCCATTTGGAAGGTCAAACGAGCCCCGGAGCGAGCATACGCCTCATTTTGACGATTTTCGTGTGCTATTGCACACCATTTTTTGGGTGATCAGGATTCCGACGTCAAAAATGCCAAATTTGTTCGTGGACGTCCGTCAAGACGTTGTCTATGCATACGGTTGGCCATCACGGGTTTTCTGGGCCATTTGGAAGGTCAAACGAGCCCCGGAGCGAGCATACGCCTCATTTTGACGATTTTCGTGTGCTATTACACACCATTTTTTGGGTGATCAGGATTCCGACGTCAAAAATGCCAAATTTGTTCGTGGACGTCCGTCAAGACGTTGTCTATGCATACGGTTGGCAATCACGGGTTTTCTGGGCCGTTTGGAAGGTCAAACGAGCCCCGGAGCGAGCATACGCCTCATTTTGACGATTTTCGTGTGCTATTGCACACCATTTTTTGGGTGATCGGGATTTCGACGTCAAAAATGCAAAATTTGTTCGTGGACGTCCGTCAAGACGTTGTCTATGCATACGGTTGGCCATCACGGGTTTTCTGGGCCGTTTGGAAGGTCAAACGAGCCCCAGAGCGAGCATACGCCTCATTTTGACGATTTTCGTGTGCTATTGCACACCATTTTTTGGGTGATCGGGATTCCGACGTCAAAAATGCCAAATTTGTTCGTGGACGTCCGTCAAGACTTTGTCTATGCATACAGTTGGCCATCACGGGTTTTCTAGGCCATTTGGAAGGTCAAACGAGCCCCGGAGCGAGCATACGCCTCATTTTGACGATTTTCGTGTGCTATTGCACACCATTTTTTGGGTGATCAGGATTCCGACGTCAAAAATGCCAAATTTGTTCGTGGACGTCCGTCAAGACGTTGTCTATGCATACGGTTGGCCATCACGGGTTTTCTGGGCCGTTTGGAAGGTCAAACGAGCCCCGGAGCGAGCATACGCCTCATTTTGATGATTTTCGTGTGCTATTGCACACCATTTTTTTGGTGATCGGGATTTCGACGTCAAAAATGCAAAATTTGTTCGTGGACGTCCGTCAAGACGTTGTCTATGCATACGGTTGGCCATCACGGGTTTTCTGGGCCGTTTGGAAGGTCAAACGAGCCCCGGAGCGAGCATACGCCTCATTTTGACGATTTTCGGTTGCTATTGCACACCATTTTTTGGGTGATCGGGATTCCGACGTCAAAAATGCCAAATTTGTTCGTGGACGTCCGTCAAGACGTTTTCTATGCATACTGTTGGCCATCACGGGTTTTCTGGGCCATTTGGAAGGTCAAACAAGCCCCGGAGCGAGCATACGCCTCATTTTGACGATTTTCGTGTGCTATTGCACACCATTTTTCGGGTGATCAGGATTCCGACGTCAAAAATGCCAAATTTGTTCATGGACGTCCGTCAAGACGTTGTCTATGCATACGGTTGGCCATCACGGGTTTTCTGGGCCATTTGGAAGGTCAAACGAGCCCCGGAGCGACCATACGCCTCATTTTGACGATTTTCGTGTGCTATTGCACACCATTTTTTGGGTGATCGGGATTTCGACGTCAAAAATTCAAAATTTGTTCGTGGACGTCCGTCAAGACGTTGTCTATGCATACGGTTGGCCATCACGGGTTTTCTGGTCCGTTTGGAAGGTCAAACGAGCCCCGGAGCGAGCATACGCCTCATTTTGAGGATTTTCGTGTGCTATTGCACACCATTTTTTGGGTGATCGGGATTCCGACGTCAAAATTGCCAAATTTGTTCGTAGACGTCCGTCAAGACGTTGTCTATGCATACGGTTGGCCATCACGGGTTTTCTGGGCCATTTGGAAGGTCAAACGAGCCCCGGAGCGAGCATACGCCTCATTTTGACGATTTTCGTGTGCTATGGCACACCATTTTTTGGGTGATCAGGATTCCGACGTCAAAAATGCCAAATTTGTTCGTGGACGTCCGTCAAGACGTTGTCTATGCATACGGTTGGCCATCACGGGTTTTCTAGGCCGTTTGGAAGGTCAAACGAGCCCCGGAGCGAGCATACGCCTCATTTTGACAATTTTCGTGTGCTATTGCACACCATTTTTTGGGTGATCGGGATTTCGACGTCAAAAATGCAAAATTTGTTCGTGGACGTCCGTCAAGACGTTGTCTATGCATACGGTTGGCCATCACGGGTTTTCTGGGCCGTTTGGAAGGTCAAACGAGCCCCGGAGCGAGCATACGCCTCATTTTGACGATTTTCGTGTGCTATTGCACACCATTTTTTGGGTGATCGGGATTCCGACGTCAAAAATGCCAAATTTGTTCGTGGACGTCCGTCAAGACGTTGTCTATGCATACGGTTGGCCATCACGGGTTTTCTGGGCCATTTGGAAGGTCAAACGAGCCCCGTAGCGAGCATACGCCTCATTTTGACGATTTTCGTGTGCTATTGCACACCATTTTTTGGGTGATCGGGATTTAACGTCAAAAATGCAAAATTTGTTCATGGACGTCCGTCAAGATGTTGTCTATGCATACGGTTGGCCATCACGGGTTTTCTGGGCCGTTTGGAAGGTCAAACGAGCCCCGGAGCGAGCATACGCCTCATTTTGACGATTTTCGTGTGCTATTGCACACCATTTTTTGGGTGATCGGGATTCCGACGTCAAAAATGCCAAATTTGTTCGTGGACGTCCGTCAAGACGTTGTCTATGCATACGGTTGGCCATCACGGGTTTTCTGGGCCGTTTGGAAGGTCAAACGAGCCCCGGAGCGAGCATACGCCTCATTTCGACGATTTTCGTGTGCTATTGCACCATTTTTTGGGTGATCGGGATTCCGATGTCAAAAATGCCAAATTTGTTCGTGGACGTCCGTCAAGACGTTGTCTATGCATACGGTTGGCCATCACAGGTTTTCTGGGTCATTTGGAAGGTCAAACGAGCCCCGGAGCGAGCATACGCCTCATTTTGACGATTTTCGTGTGCTATTGCACACCATTTTTTGGTGATCAGGATTCCGACGTCAAAAATGCCAAATTTGTGCGTGGACGTCCGTCAAGACGTTGTCTATGCATACGGTTGGCCATCACAGGTTTTCTAGGCCATTTGGAAGGTCAAACGAGCCCCGGAGCGAGCATACGCCTCATTTTGACGATTTTCGTGTGCTATTGCACACCATTTTTTGGGTGATCGGGATTCCAACGTCAAAAATGCAAAATTTGTTCGTGGACGTCCGTCAAGACGTTTTCTATGCATACGGTTGGCCATCACGGGTTTTCTGGGCCATTTGGAAGGTCAAACGAGCCCCGGAGCGAGCATACGCCTCATTTTGACGATTTTCGTGTGCTATTGCACACCATTTTTTGGGTGATCAGGATTCCGACGTCAAAAATGCCAAATTTGTTCGTGAACGTCTGTCAAGACGTTGTCTATGCATACGGTTGGCCATCACGGGTTTTCTGGGCTGTTTGGAAGGTCAAACGAGCCCCGGAGCGAGCATACGCCTCATTTTGACGATTTTCGTGTGCTATTGCACACCATTTTTTGGGTTATCGGGATTTCGACGTCAAAAATGCAAAATTTGTTCATGGACGTCCGTCAAGACGTTGTCTATGCATACGGTTGGCCATCACGGGTTTTCTGGGCCGTTTGGAAGGTCAAACGAGCCCCGGAGCGAGCATACGCCTCATTTTGACGATTTTCGTGTGCTATTGCACACCATTTTTTGGGTGATCGGGATTCCGACGTCAAAAATGCCAAATTTGTTCATGGACGTCCGTCAAGACGTTGTCTATGCATACGGTTGGCCATCACGGGTTTTTTGGGCCATTTGGAAGGTCAAACGAGCCCCGGAGCGAGCATACGCCTCATTTTGACGATTTTCGTGTGCTATTGCACACCATTTTTTGGGTGATCAGGATTCCGACGTCAAAAATGCTAAATTTGTTCGTGGACGTCCGTCAAGACGTTGTCTATGCATACGGTTGGCCATCACGGGTTTTCTGGGCCGTTTGGAAGGTCAAACGAGCCCCGGAGCAAGCATACGCCTTATTTTGACGATTTTCGTGTGCTATTGCACACCATTTTTTGGGTGATCGGGATTTCGACGTCAAAAATGCAAAATTTGTTCGTGGACGTCCGTCAAGACGTTGTCTATGCATACGGTTGGTCATCACGGGTTTTCTGGGCCGTTTGGAAGGTCAAACGAGCCCCGGAGCGAGCATACGCCTCATTTTGACGATTTTCGTGTGCTATTGCACACCATTTTTTGGGTGATCGGGATTCCGACGTCAAAAATGCCAAATTTGTTCGTGGACGTCCGTCAAGACGTTGTCTATGCATACGGTTGGCCATCACGGGTTTTCTGGGCCATTTGGAAGGTCAAACGAGCCCCGGAGCGAGCATACGCCTCATTTTGACGATTTTCGTGTGCTATTGCACACCATTTTTTGGGTGATCAGGATTCCGACGTCAAAAATGCCAAATTTGTTCGTGGACGTCCGTCAAGACGTTGTCTATGCATACGGTTGGCCATCACGGGTTTTCTGGGCCGTTTGGAAGGTCAAACGAGCCCCGGAGCGAGCATACCCCTCATTTTGACGATTTTCGTGTGCTATTGCACACCATTTTTTGGGTGATCGGGATTTCGACGTCAAAAATGAAAAATTTGTTCGTGGACGTCCGTCAAGACGTTGTCTATGCATACGGTTGGCCATCACGGGTTTTCTGGGCCGTTTGGAAGGTCAAACGAGCCCCAGAGCGAGCATACGCCTCATTTTGACGATTTTCGTGTGCTATTGCACACCATTTTTTGGGTGATCGGGATTCCGACGTCAAAAATGCCAAATTTGTTCGTGGACGTCCGTCAAGACGTTGTCTATGCATACGGTTGGCCATCACGGGTTTTCTGGGCCATTTGGAAGGTCAAACGAGCCCCGGAGCGAGCATACGCCTCATTTTGACGATTTTCGTGTGCTATTGCACACCATTTTTTGGGTGATCAGGATTCCGACGTCAAAAATGCCAAATTTGTTCGTGGACATCCGTCAAGACTTTGTCTATGCATACGGTTGGCCATCACGGGTTTTCTGGGCCGTTTGGAAGGTCAAACGAGCCCCGGAGCGAGCATACGCCTCATTTTGACGATTTTCGTGTGCTATTGCACACCATTTTTTGGGTGATCGGGATTCCGACGTCAAAAATTCCAAATTTGTTCGTGGACGTCCGTCAAGACGTTGTCTATGCATACGGTTGGCCATCACGGGTTTTCTGGGCCATTTGGAAGGTCAAACGAGCCCCGGAGCGAGCATACGCCTCATTTTGACGATTTTCGTGTGCTATTGCACACCATTTTTTGGGTGATCAGGATTCCGACGTCAAAAATGCCAAATTTGTTCGTGGACGTCCGTCAAGACGTTGTCTATGCATACGGTTGGCCATCACGGGTTTTCTGGGCCATTTGGAAGGTCAAACGAGCCCCGGAGCGAGCATACGCCTCATTTTGACGATTTTCGTGTGCTATTACACACCATTTTTTGGGTGATTAGGATTCCGACGTCAAAAATGCCAAATTTGTTCGTGGACGTCCGTCAAGACGTTGTCTATGCATACGGTTGGCCATCACGGGTTTTCTGGGCCGTTTGGAAGGTCAAACGAGCCCCGGAGCGAGCATACGCCTCATTTTGACGATTTTCGTGTGCTATTGCACACCATTTTTTGGGTGATCGGGATTTCGACGTCAAAAATGCAAAATTTGTTCGTGGACGTCCGTCAAGACGTTGTCTATGCATACGGTTGGCCATCACGGGTTTTCTGGGCCGTTTGGAAGGTCAAACGAGCCCCGGAGCGAGCATACGCCTCATTTTGACGATTTTCGTGTGCTATTGCACACCATTTTTTGGGTGATCGGGATTCCGACGTCAAAAATGCCAAATTTGTTCGTGGACGTCCGTCAAGACTTTGTCTATGCATACGGTTGGCCATCACGGGTTTTCTAGGCCATTTGGAAGGTCAAACGAGCCCCGGAGCGAGCATACGCCTCATTTTGACGATTTTCGTGTGCTATTGCACACCATTTTTTGGGTGATCAGGATTCCGACGTCAAAAATGCCAAATTTGTTCGTGGACGTCCGTCAAGACGTTGTCTATGCATACGGTTGGCCATCACGGGTTTTCTGGGCCATTTGGAAGGTCAAACGAGCCCCGGAGCGAGCATACGCCTCATTTTGACGATTTTCGTGTGCTATTGCACACCATTTTTTGGGTGATCAGGATTCCGACGTCAAAAATGCCAAATTTGTTCGTGGACGTCCGTCAAGACGTTGTCTATGCATACGGTTGGCCATCACGGGTTTTCTGGGCCGTTTGGAAGGTCAAACGAGCCCCGGAGCGAGCATACCCCTCATTTTGACGATTTTCGTGTGCTATTGCACACCATTTTTTGGGTGATCGGGATTTCGACGTCAAAAATGAAAAATTTGTTCGTGGACGTCCGTCAAGACGTTGTCTATGCATACGGTTGGCCATCACGGGTTTTCTGGGCCGTTTGGAAGGTCAAACGAGCCCCAGAGCGAGCATACGCCTCATTTTGACGATTTTCGTGTGCTATTGCACACCATTTTTTGGGTGATCGGGATTCCGACGTCAAAAATGCCAAATTTGTTCGTGGACGTCCGTCAAGACGTTGTCTATGCATACGGTTGGCCATCACGGGTTTTCTGGGCCATTTGGAAGGTCAAACGAGCCCCGGAGCGAGCATACGCCTCATTTTGACGATTTTCGTGTGCTATTGCACACCATTTTTTGGGTGATCAGGATTCCGACGTCAAAAATGCCAAATTTGTTCGTGGACATCCGTCAAGACTTTGTCTATGCATACGGTTGGCCATCACGGGTTTTCTGGGCCGTTTGGAAGGTCAAACGAGCCCCGGAGCGAGCATACGCCTCATTTTGACGATTTTCGTGTGCTATTGCACACCATTTTTTGGGTGATCGGGATTCCGACGTCAAAAATTCCAAATTTGTTCGTGGACGTCCGTCAAGACGTTGTCTATGCATACGGTTGGCCATCACGGGTTTTCTGGGCCATTTGGAAGGTCAAACGAGCCCCGGAGCGAGCATACGCCTCATTTTGACGATTTTCGTGTGCTATTGCACACCATTTTTTGGGTGATCAGGATTCCGACGTCAAAAATGCCAAATTTGTTCGTGGACGTCCGTCAAGACGTTGTCTATGCATACGGTTGGCCATCACGGGTTTTCTGGGCCATTTGGAAGGTCAAACGAGCCCCGGAGCGAGCATACGCCTCATTTTGACGATTTTCGTGTGCTATTACACACCATTTTTTGGGTGATTAGGATTCCGACGTCAAAAATGCCAAATTTGTTCGTGGACGTCCGTCAAGACGTTGTCTATGCATACGGTTGGCCATCACGGGTTTTCTGGGCCGTTTGGAAGGTCAAACGAGCCCCGGAGCGAGCATACGCCTCATTTTGACGATTTTCGTGTGCTATTGCACACCATTTTTTGGGTGATCGGGATTTCGACGTCAAAAATGCAAAATTTGTTCGTGGACGTCCGTCAAGACGTTGTCTATGCATACGGTTGGCCATCACGGGTTTTCTGGGCCGTTTGGAAGGTCAAACGAGCCCCGGAGCGAGCATACGCCTCATTTTGACGATTTTCGTGTGCTATTGCACACCATTTTTTGGGTGATCGGGATTCCGACGTCAAAAATGCCAAATTTGTTCGTGGACGTCCGTCAAGACTTTGTCTATGCATACGGTTGGCCATCACGGGTTTTCTAGGCCATTTGGAAGGTCAAACGAGCCCCGGAGCGAGCATACGCCTCATTTTGACGATTTTCGTGTGCTATTGCACACCATTTTTTGGGTGATCAGGATTCCGACGTCAAAAATGCCAAATTTGTTCGTGGACGTCCGTCAAGACGTTGTCTATGCATACGGTTGGCCATCACGGGTTTTCTGGGCCGTTTGGAAGGTCAAACGAGCCCCGGAGCGAGCATACGCCTCATTTTGACGATTTTCGTGTGCTATTGCACACCATTTTTTTGGTAATCGGGATTTCGACGTCAAAAATGCAAAATTTGTTCGTGGACGTCCGTCAAGACGTTGTCAATGCATACGGTTGGCCATCACGGGTTTTCTGGGCCGTTTGGAAGGTCAAACGAGCCCCGGAGCGAGCATACGCCTTATTTTGACGATTTTCGTGTGCTATTGCACACCATTTTTTGGGTGATCGGGATTCCGACGTGAAAAATGCCAAATTTGTTCGTGGACGTCCGTCAAGACGTTTTCTATGCATACGGTTGGCCATCACGGGTTTTCTGGGCCATTTGGAAGGTCAAACGAGCCCCGGAGCGAGCATACGCCTCATTTTGACGATTTTCGTGTGCTATTGCACACCATTTTTTGGGTGATCGGGATTTCGACGTCAAAAATGCAAAATTTGTTCGTGGACGTCCGTCAAGACGTTGTCTATGCATACGGTTGGCCATCACGGGTTTTCTGGGCCATTTGGAAGGTCAAACGAGCCCCGGAGCGAGCATACGCCTCATTTTGATGATTTTCGTGTGCTATTGCACACCATTTTTTGGGTGATCGGGATTTCGACGTCAAAAATGCAAAATTTGTTCGTGGACGTCCGTCAAGACGTTGTCTATGCATACGGTTGGCCATCACGGGTTTTCTGGGCCATTTGGAAGGTCAAACGAGCCCCGGAGCGAGCATACGCCTCATTTTGACGATTTTCGTGTGCTATTGCACACCATTTTTTGGTGATCAGGATTCCGACGTCAAAAATGCCAAATTTGTGCGTGGACGTCCGTCAAGACGTTGTCTATGCATACGGTTGGACATCACAGGTTTTCTAGGCCGTTTGGAAGGTCAAACGAGCCCCGGAGCGAGCATACGCCTCATTTTGACGATTTTCGTGTGCTATTGCACACCATTTTTTGGGTGATCGGGATTCCGACGTCAAAAATGCCAAATTTGTTCGTGGACGTCCGTCAAGACGTTTTCTATGCATACGGTTGGCCATCACGGGTTTTCTGGGCCATTTGGAAGGTCAAACGAGCCCCGGAGCGAGCATACGCCTCATTTTGACGATTTTCGTGTGCTATTGCACACCATTTTTTGGGTGATCAGGATTCCGACGTCAAAAATGCCAAATTTGTTTGTGAACATCCGTCAAGACGTTTTCTATGCATACGGTTGGCCATCACGGGTTTTCTGGGCTGTTTGGAAGGTCAAACGAGCCCCGGAGCGAGCATACGCCTCATTTTGACGATTTTCGTGTGCTATTGCACACCATTTTTTGGGTGATCGGGATTCCGACGTCAAAAATGCCAAATTTGTTCGTGGACGTCCGTCAAGACGTTGTCTATGCATACGGTTGGCCATCACGGGTTTTTTGGGCCATTTGGAAGGTCAAACGAGCCCCGGAGCGAGCATACGCCTCATTTTGACGATTTTCGTGTGCTATTGCACACCATTTTTTGGGTGATCAGGATTCCGACGTCAAAAATGCCAAATTTGTTCGTGGACGTCCGTCAAGACGTTGTCTATGCATACGGCTGGCCATCACGGGTTTTCTGGGCCGTTTGGAAGGTCAAACGAGCCCCGGAGCAAGCATACGCCTCATTTTGACGATTTTCGTGTGCTATTGTACACCATTTTTTGGGTGATCGGGATTTCAACGTCAAAAATGCAAAATTTGTTCGTGGACGTCCGTCAAGACGTTGTCTATGCATACGGTTGGCCATCACGGGTTTTCTGGGCCGTTTGGAAGGTCAAACGAGCCCCGGAGCGAGCATACGCCTCATTTTGACGATTTTCGTGTGCTATTGCACACCATTTTTTGGGTGATCGGGATTCCGATGTCAAAAATGCCAAATTTGTTCGTGGACGTCCGTCAAGACGTTGTCTATGCATACGGTTGGCCATCACGGGTTTTCTGGGCCATTTGGAAGGTCAAACGAGCCCCGGAGCGAGCATACGCCTCATTTTGACGATTTTCGTGTGCTATTGCACACCATTTTTTGGGTGATCGAGATTTCAACGTCAAAAATGCAAAATTTGTTCATGGACGTCCGTCAAGACGTTGTCTATGCATACGGTTGGCCATCACGGGTTTTCTGGGCCGTTTGGAAGGTCAAACGAGCCCCGGAGCGAGCATACGCCTCATTTTGACGATTTTCGTGTGCTATTGCACACCATTTTTTGGGAGATCGGGATTTCGACATCAAAAATGCAAAATTTGTTCGTGGACGTCCGTCAAGACGTTGTCTATGCATACGGTTGGCCATCACGGGTTTTCTGGGCCGTTTGGAAGGTCAAACGAGCCCCGGAGCGAGCATACGCCTTATTTTGACGATTTTCGTGTGCTATTGCACACCATTTTTTGGGTGATCGGGATTCCGACGTCAAAAATGCCAAATTTGTTCGTGGACGTCCGTCAAGACATTGTCTATGCATACGGTTGGCCATCACGGGTTTTCTGGGCCATTTGGAAGGTCAAACGAGCCCCGGAGCGAGCATACGCCTCATTTTGACGATTTTCGTGTGCTATTGCACACCATTTTTTGGGTGATCAGGATTCCGACGTCAAAAATGCCAAATTTGTTCGTGGACGTCCGTCAAGATGTTGTCTATGCATACAATTGGCCATCACGGGTTTTCTGGGCCGTTTGGAAGGTCAAACGAGCCCCGGAGCGAGCATACGCCTCATTTTGACGATTTTCGGGTGCTATTGCACACCATTTTTTGGGTGATCGGGATTTCGACGTCAAAAATGCAAAATTTGTTCGTGGACGTCCGTCAAGACGTTGTCAATGCATACGGTTGGCCATCACGGGTTTTCTGGGCCATTTGGAAGGTCGAACTAGCCCCGGAGCGAGCATACGCCTCATTTCGACGATTTTCGTGTGCTATTGCACCATTTTTTGGGTGATCAGGATTCCGATGTCAAAAATGCCAAATTTATTCGTGGACGTCCGTCAAGACGTTGTCTATGCATACGGTTGGCCATCACGGGTTTTCTAGGCCATTTGGAAGGTCAAACGAGCCCCGGAGCGAGCATACGCCTCATTTTGATGATTTTCGTGTGCTATTGCACACCATTTTTTGGTGATCAGGATTCCGACGTCAAAAATGCCAAATTTGTGCGTGGACGTCCGTCAAGACGTTGTCTATGCATACGGTTGGCCATCACAGGTTTTCTAGGCCGTTTGGAAGGTCAAACGAGCCCCGGAGCGAGCATACGCCTCATTTTGACGATTTTCGTGTGCTATTGCACACCATTTTTTGGGTGATCGGGATTCCGACGTCAAAAATGCCAAATTTGTTCGTGGACGTCCGTCAAGACGTTTTCTATGCATACGGTTGGCCATCACGGGTTTTCTGGGCCATTTGGAAGGTCAAACGAGCCCCGGAGCGAGCATACGCCTCATTTTGACGATTTTCGTGTGCTATTGCACACCATTTTTTGGGTGATCAGGATTCCGACGTCAAAAATGCCAAATTTGTTCGTGAACGTCCGTCAAGACGTTGTCTATGCATACGGTTGGCCATCACGGGTTTTCTGGGCTGTTTGGAAGGTCAAACGAGCCCCGGAGCGAGCATACGCCTCATTTTGATGATTTTCGTGTGCTATTGCACACCATTTTTTGGGTTATCGGGATTTCGACGTCAAAAATGCAAAATTTGTTCGTGGACGTCCGTCAAGACGTTGTCTATGCATACGGTTGGCCATCACGGGTTTTCTGGGCCGTTTGGAAGGTCAAACGAGCCCCGGAGCGAGCATACGCCTCATTTTGACGATTTTCGTGTGCTATTGCACACCATTTTTTGGGTGATCGGGATTCCGACGTCAAAAATGCCAAATTTGTTCGTGGACGTCCGTCAAGACGTTGTCTATGCATACGGTTGGCCATCACGGGTTTTTTGGGCCATTTGGAAGGTCAAACGAGCCCCGGAGCGAGCATACGCCTCATTTTGACGATTTTCGTGTGCTATTGCACACCATTTTTTGGGTGATCAGGATTCGGACGTCAAAAATGCCAAATTTGTTCGTGGACGTCCGTCAAGACGTTGTCTATGCATACGGTTGGCCATCACGGGTTTTCTGGGCCGTTTGGAAGGTCAAACGAGCCCCGGAGCGAGCATACGCCTCATTTTGACGATTTTCGTGTGCTATTGCACACCATTTTTTGGGTGATCAGGATTCCGACGTCAAAAATGCCAAATTTGTTCGTGGACGTCCGTCAAGACGTTGTCTATGCATACGGTTGGCCATCACGGGTTTTCTGGGCCGTTTGGAAGGTCAAACGAGCCCCGGAGCAAGCATACGCCTCATTTTGACGATTTTCGTGTGCTATTGCACACCATTTTTTGGGTGATAAGGATTCCGACGTCAAAAATGCCAAATTTGTTCGTGGACGTCCGTCAAGACGTTGTCTATGCATACGGTTGGCCATCACGGGTTTTATGGGCCGTTTGGAAGGTCAAACGAGCCCCGGAGCGAGCATACGCCTCATTTTGACGATTTTCGTGTGCTATTGCACACCATTTTTTGGGTGATCGGGATTTTGACGTCAAAAATGCAAAATTTGTTCGTGGACGTCCGTCAAGACGTTGTCTATGCATACGGTTGGCCATCACGGGTTTTCTAGGCCGTTTGGAAGGTCAAACGAGCCCCGGAGCGAGCATACGCCTCATTTTGATGATTTTCGTGTGCTATTGCACACCATTTTTTGGGTGATCCGGATTCCGACGTCAAAAATGCCAAATTTGTTCGTGGACGTCCGTCAAGACGTTGTCTATGCATACGGTTGGCCATCACGGGTTTTCTGGGCCGTTTGGAAGGTCAAACGAGCCCCGGAGCGAGCATACCCCTCATTTTGACGATTTTCGTGTGCTATTGCACACCATTTTTTGGGTGATCGGGATTTCGACGTCAAAAATGAAAAATTTGTTCGTGGACGTCCGTCAAGACGTTGTCTATGCATACGGTTGGCCATCACGGGTTTTCTGGGCCGTTTGGAAGGTCAAACGAGCCCCAGAGCGAGCATACGCCTCATTTTGACGATTTTCGTGTGCTATTGCACACCATTTTTTGGGTGATCGGGATTCCGACGTCAAAAATGCCAAATTTGTTCGTGGACGTCCGTCAAGACGTTGTCTATGCATACGGTTGGCCATCACGGGTTTTCTGGGCCATTTGGAAGGTCAAACGAGCCCCGGAGCGAGCATACGCCTCATTTTGACGATTTTCGTGTGCTATTGCACACCATTTTTTGGGTGATCAGGATTCCGA
The DNA here is from genome assembly GCF_036512215.1 of Solanum lycopersicum. Lineage (NCBI taxonomy): Eukaryota > Viridiplantae > Streptophyta > Magnoliopsida > Solanales > Solanaceae > Solanum > Solanum lycopersicum. The sequence continues at coordinate 65,022,830 of NC_090809.1, read as the reverse complement.
CGTCAAAAATGCCAAATTTGTTCGTGGACGTCCGTCAAGACTTTGTCTATGCATACGGTTGGCCATCACGGGTTTTCTGGGCCGTTTGGAAGGTCAAACGAGCCCCGGAGCGAGCATACGCCTCATTTTGACGATTTTCGTGTGCTATTGCACACCATTTTTTGGGTGATCGGGATTCCGATGTCAAAAATTCCAAATTTGTTCGTGGACGTCCGTCAAGACGTTGTCTATGCATACGGTTGGCCATCACGGGTTTTCTGGGCCATTTGGAAGGTCAAACGAGCCCCGGAGCGAGCATACGCCTCATTTTGACGATTTTCGTGTGCTATTGCACACCATTTTTTGGATGATCAGGATTCCGACGTCAAAAATGCCAAATTTGTTCGTGGACGTCCGTCAAGACGTTGTCTATGCATACGGTTGGCCATCACGGGTTTTCTGGGCCATTTGGAAGGTCAAACGAGCCCCGGAGCGAGCATACGCCTCATTTTGACGATTTTCGTGTGCTATTACACACCATTTTTTGGGTGATTAGGATTCCGACGTCAAAAATGCCAAATTTGTTCGTGGACGTCCGTCAAGATGTTGTCTATGCATACGGTTGGCCATCACGGGTTTTCTGGGCCGTTTGGAAGGTCAAACGAGCCCCGGAGCGAGCATACGCCTCATTTTGACGATTTTCGTGTGCTATTGCACACCATTTTTTGGGTGATCGGGATTTCGACGTCAAAAATGCAAAATTTGTTCGTGGACGTCCGTCAAGACGTTGTCTATGCATACGGTTGGCCATCACGGGTTTTCTGGGCCGTTTGGAAGGTCAAACGAGCCCCGGAGCGAGCATACGCCTCATTTTGACGATTTTCGTGTGCTATTGCACACCATTTTTTGGGTGATCGGGATTCCGACGTCAAAAATGCCAAATTTGTTCGTGGACGTCCGTCAAGACTTTGTCTATGCATACGGTTGGCCATCACGGGTTTTCTAGGCCATTTGGAAGGTCAAACGAGCCCCGGAGCGAGCATACGCCTCATTTTGACGATTTTCGTGTGCTATTGCACACCATTTTTTGGGTGATCAGGATTCCGACGTCAAAAATGCCAAATTTGTTCGTGGACGTCCGTCAAGACGTTGTCTATGCATACGGTTGGCCATCACGGGTTTTCTGGGCCGTTTGGAAGGTCAAACGAGCCCCGGAGCGAGCATACGCCTCATTTTGACGATTTTCGTGTGCTATTGCACACCATTTTTTTGGTAATCGGGATTTCGACGTCAAAAATGCAAAATTTGTTCGTGGACGTCCGTCAAGACGTTGTCAATGCATACGGTTGGCCATCACGGGTTTTCTGGGCCGTTTGGAAGGTCAAACGAGCCCCGGAGCGAGCATACGCCTTATTTTGACGATTTTCGTGTGCTATTGCACACCATTTTTTGGGTGATCGGGATTCCGACGTGAAAAATGCCAAATTTGTTCGTGGACGTCCGTCAAGACGTTTTCTATGCATACGGTTGGCCATCACGGGTTTTCTGGGCCATTTGGAAGGTCAAACGAGCCCCGGAGCAAGCATACGCCTCATTTTGACGATTTTCGTGTGCTATTGCACACCATTTTTTGGGTGATCGGGATTTCGACGTCAAAAATGCAAAATTTGTTCGTGGACGTCCGTCAAGACGTTGTCTATGCATACGGTTGGCCATCACGGGTTTTCTGGGCCATTTGGAAGGTCAAACGAGCCCCGGAGCGAGCATACGCCTCATTTTGATGATTTTCGTGTGCTATTGCACACCATTTTTTGGGTGATCGGGATTTCGACGTCAAAAATGCAAAATTTGTTCGTGGACGTCCGTCAAGACGTTGTCTATGCATACGGTTGGCCATCACGGGTTTTCTGGGCCATTTGGAAGGTCAAACGAGCCCCGGAGCGAGCATACGCCTCATTTTGACGATTTTCGGTTGCTATTGCACACCATTTTTTGGTGATCAGGATTCCGATGTCAAAAATGCCAAATTTGTGCGTGGACGTCCGTCAAGACGTTGTCTATGCATACGGTTGGACATCACAGGTTTTCTAGGCCGTTTGGAAGGTCAAACGAGCCCCGGAGCGAGCATACGCCTCATTTTGACGATTTTCGTGTGCTATTGCACACCATTTTTTGGGTGATCGGGATTCCGACGTCAAAAATGCCAAATTTGTTCGTGGACGTCCGTCAAGACGTTTTCTATGCATACGGTTGGCCATCACGGGTTTTCTGGGCCATTTGGAAGGTCAAACGAGCCCCGGAGCGAGCATACGCCTCATTTTGACGATTTTCGTGTGCTATTGCACACCATTTTTTGGGTGATCAGGATTCCGACGTCAAAAATGCCAAATTTGTTCGTGAACGTCCGTCAAGACGTTTTCTATGCATACGGTTGGCCATCACGGGTTTTCTGGGTTGTTTGGAAGGTCAAACGAGCCCCGGAGCGAGCATACGCCTCATTTTGACGATTTTCGTGTGCTATTGCACACCATTTTTTGGGTTATCGGGATTTCGACGTCAAAAATGCAAAATTTGTTCGTGGACGTCCGTCAAGACGTTGTCTATGCATACGGTTGGCCATCACGGGTTTTCTGGGCCGTTTGGAAGGTCAAACGAGCCCCGGAGCGAGCATACGCCTCATTTTGACGATTTTCGTGTGCTATTGCACACCATTTTTTGGGTGATCGGGATTCCGACGTCAAAAATGCCAAATTTGTTCGTGGACGTCCGTCAAGACGTTGTCTATGCATACGGTTGGCCATCACGGGTTTTTTGGGCCATTTGGAAGGTCAAACGAGCCCCGGAGCGAGCATACGCCTCATTTTGACGATTTTCGTGTGCTATTGCACACCATTTTTTGGGTGATCAGGATTCCGACGTCAAAAATGCCAAATTTGTTCGTGGACGTCCGTCAAGACGTTGTCTATGCATACGGCTGGCCATCACGGGTTTTCTGGGCCGTTTGGAAGGTCAAACGAGCCCCGGAGCAAGCATACGCCTCATTTTGACGATTTTCGTGTGCTATTGCACACCATTTTTTGGGTGATCGGGATTTCAACGTCAAAAATGCAAAATTTGTTCGTGGACGTCCGTCAAGACGTTGTCTATGCATACGGTTGGCCATCACGGGTTTTCTGGGCCGTTTGGAAGGTCAAACGAGCCCCGGAGCGAGCATACGCCTCATTTTGACGATTTTCGTGTGCTATTGCACACCATTTTTTGGGTGATCGGGATTCCGATGTCAAAAATGCCAAATTTGTTCGTGGACGTCCGTCAAGACGTTGTCTATGCATACGGTTGGCCATCACGGGTTTTCTGGGCCATTTGGAAGGTCAAACGAGCCCCGGAGCGAGCATACGCCTCATTTTGACGATTTTCGTGTGCTATTGCACACCATTTTTTGGGTGATCGAGATTTCAACGTCAAAAATGCAAAATTTGTTCATGGACGTCCGTCAAGACGTTGTCTATGCATACGGTTGGCCATCACGGGTTTTCTGGGCCGTTTGGAAGGTCAAACGAGCCCCGGAGCGAGCATACGCCTCATTTTGACGATTTTCGTGTGCTATTGCACACCATTTTTTGGGAGATCGGGATTTCGACGTCAAAAATGCAAAATTTGTTCGTGGACGTCCGTCAAGACGTTGTCTATGCATACGGTTGGCCATCACGGGTTTTCTGGGCCGTTTGGAAGGTCAAACGAGCCCCGGAGCGAGCATACGCCTTATTTTGACGATTTTCGTGTGCTATTGCACACCATTTTTTGGGTGATCGGGATTCCGACGTCAAAAATGCCAAATTTGTTCGTGGACGTCCGTCAAGACATTGTCTATGCATACGGTTGGCCATCACGGGTTTTCTGGGCCATTTGGAAGGTCAAACGAGCCCCGGAGCGAGCATACGCCTCATTTTGACGATTTTCGTGTGCTATTGCACACCATTTTTTGGGTGATCAGGATTCCGACGTCAAAAATGCCAAATTTGTTCGTGGACGTCCGTCAAGATGTTGTCTATGCATACAATTGGCCATCACGGGTTTTCTGGGCCGTTTGGAAGGTCAAACGAGCCCCGGAGCGAGCATACGCCTCATTTTGACGATTTTCGGGTGCTATTGCACACCATTTTTTGGGTGATCGGGATTTCGACGTCAAAAATGCAAAATTTGTTCGTGGACGTCCGTCAAGACGTTGTCAATGCATACGGTTGGCCATCACGGGTTTTCTGGGCCATTTGGAAGGTCGAACGAGCCCCGGAGCGAGCATACGCCTCATTTCGACGATTTTCGTGTGCTATTGCACCATTTTTTGGGTGATCAGGATTCCGATGTCAAAAATGCCAAATTTATTCGTGGACGTCCGTCAAGACGTTGTCTATGCATACGGTGGGCCATCACGGGTTTTCTGGGCCATTTGGAAGGTCAAACGAGCCCCGGAGCGAGCATACGCCTCATTTTGATGATTTTCGTGTGCTATTGCACACCATTTTTTGGTGATCAGGATTCCGACGTCAAAAATGCCAAATTTGTGCGTGGACGTCCGTCAAGACGTTGTCTATGCATACGGTTGGCCATCACAGGTTTTCTAGGCCGTTTGGAAGGTCAAACGAGCCCCGGAGCGAGCATACGCCTCATTTTGACGATTTTCGTGTGCTATTGCACACCATTTTTTGGGTGATCGGGATTCCGACGTCAAAAATGCCAAATTTGTTCGTGGACGTCCGTCAAGACGTTTTCTATGCATACGGTTGGCCATCACGGGTTTTCTGGGCCATTTGGAAGGTCAAACGAGCCCCGGAGCGAGCATACGCCTCATTTTGACGATTTTCGTGTGCTATTGCACACCATTTTTTGGGTGATCAGGATTCCGACGTCAAAAATGCCAAATTTGTTCGTGAACGTCCGTCAAGACGTTGTCTATGCATACGGTTGGCCATCACGGGTTTTCTGGGCTGTTTGGAAGGTCAAACGAGCCCCGGAGCGAGCATACGCCTCATTTTGATGATTTTCGTGTGCTATTGCACACCATTTTTTGGGTTATCGGGATTTCGACGTCAAAAATGCAAAATTTGTTCGTGGACGTCCGTCAAGACGTTGTCTATGCATACGGTTGGCCATCACGGGTTTTCTGGGCCGTTTGGAAGGTCAAACGAGCCCCGGAGCGAGCATACGCCTCATTTTGACGATTTTCGTGTGCTATTGCACACCATTTTTTGGGTGATCGGGATTCCGACGTCAAAAATGCCAAATTTGTTCGTGGACGTCCGTCAAGACGTTGTCTATGCATACGGTTGGCCATCACGGGTTTTTTGGGCCATTTGGAAGGTCAAACGAGCCCCGGAGCGAGCATACGCCTCATTTTGACGATTTTCGTGTGCTATTGCACACCATTTTTTGGGTGATCAGGATTCGGACGTCAAAAATGCCAAATTTGTTCGTGGACGTCCGTCAAGACGTTGTCTATGCATACGGTTGGCCATCACGGGTTTTCTGGGCCGTTTGGAAGGTCAAACGAGCCCCGGAGCGAGCATACGCCTCATTTTGACGATTTTCGTGTGCTATTGCACACCATTTTTTGGGTGATCGGGATTCCGACGTCAAAAATGCCAAATTTGTTCGTGGACGTCCGTCAAGACGTTGTCTATGCATACGGTTGGCCATCACGGGTTTTCTGGGCCATTTGGAAGGTCAAACGAGCCCCGGAGCGAGCATACGCCTCATTTTGACGATTTTCGTGTGCTATTGCACACCATTTTTTGGGAGATCGGGATTCCGACGTCAAAAATGCCAAATTTGTTCGTGGACGTCCGTCAAGACGTTGTCTATGCATATGGTTGGCCATCACGGCTTTTCTGGGCCATTTGGAAGGTCAAACGAGCCCCGGAGCGAGCATACGCCTCATTTTGACGATTTTCGTGTGCTATTGCACACCATTTTTTGGGTGATCGGGATTCCGACGTCAAAAATGCCAAATTTGTTCGTGGACGTCCGTCAAGACGTTGTCTATGCATACGGTTGGCCATCACGGCTTTTCTGAGCCATTTGGAAGGTCAAACGAGCCCCGGAGCGAGCATACGCCTCATTTTGACGATTTTCGTGTGCTATTGCACACCATTTTTTGGGTGATCGGGATTCCGACGTCAAAAATGCCAAATATGTTCGTGGACGTCCGTCAAGACGTTTTCTATGCATACGGTTGGCCATCACGGCTTTTCTGGGCCATTTGGAAGGTCAAACGAGCCCCGGAGCGAGCATACGCCTCATTTTGACGATTTTCGTGTGCTATTGCACACCATTTTTTGGGAGATTGGGATTCCGACGTCAAAAATGCCAAATTTGTTCGTGGACGTCCGTCAAGACGTTGTCTATGCATACGGTTGGCCATCACGGCTTTTCTGGGCCATTTGGAAGGTCAAACGAGCCCCGGAGCGAGCATACGCCTCATTTTGACGATTTTCGTGTGCTATTGCACACCATTTTTTGGGTGATCGGGATTCCGACGTCAAAAATGCCAAATTTGTTCGTGGACGTCCGTCAAGACGTTGTCTATGCATACGGTTGGCCATCACGGCTTTTCTGGGCCATTTGGAAGGTCAAACGAGCCCCGGAGCGAGCATACGCCTCATTTTGACGATTTTCGTGTGCTATTGCACACCATTTTTTGGGTGATTGGGATTCCGACATCAAAAATGCCAAATTTGTTCGTGGACGTCCGTCAAGACGTTGTCTATGCATACGGTTGGCCATCACGGCTTTTCTGGGCCATTTGGAAGGTCAAACGAGCCCTGGAGCGAGCATACGCCTCATTTTGACGATTTTCGTGTGCTATTGCACACCATTTTTTGGGTGATCGGGATTCCGACGTCAAAAATGCCAAATTTGTTCGTGGACGTCCGTCAAGACGTTGTCTATGCATACGGTTGGCCATCACGGCTTTTCTGGGCCATTTGGATGGTCAAACGAGCCCCGGAGCGAGCATACGCCTCATTTTGACGATTTTCGTGTGCTATTGCACACCATTTTTTGGGAGATCGGGATTCCGACGTCAAAAATGCCAAATTTGTTCGTGGACGTCCTTTAAGACGTTGTCTATGCATACGGTTGGCCATCACGGCTTTTCTGGGCCATTTGGAAGGTCAAACGAGCCCCGGAGCGAGCATACGCCTCATTTTGACGATTTTCGTGTGCTATTGCACACCATTTTTTGGGTGATCGGGATTCCGACGTCAAAAATGCCAAATTTGTTTGTGGACGTCCGTCAAGACGTTGTCTATGCATACGGTTGGCCATCACGGCTTTTCTGGGCCATTTGGAAGGTCAAACGAGCCCCGGAGCGAGCATACGCCTCATTTTGACGATTTTCGTGTGCTATTGCACGCCATTTTTTGGGTGATCGGGATTCCGACGTCAAAAATGCCAAATTTGTTCGTGGACGTCCGTCAAGACGTTGTCTATGCATACGGTTGGCCATCACGGGTTTTCTGGGCCATTTGGAAGGTCAAACGAGCCCCGGAGCGAGCATACGCCTCATTTTGACGATTTTCGTGTGCTATTGCACACCATTTTTTGGGTGATCAGGATTCCGACGTCAAAAATGCCAAATTTGTTCGTGGACGTCCGTCAAGACGTTGTCTATGCATACGGTTGGCCATCACGGGTTTTCTGGGTCGTTTGGAAGGTCAAACGAGCCCCGGAGCGAGCATACGCCTCATTTTGACGATTTTCGTGTGCTATTCCACACCATTTTTTGGGTGATCGGGATTCCGACGTCAAAAATGCCAAATTTGTTCGTGGACGTCCGTCAAGACGTTGTCTATGCATACGGTTGGCCATCACGGGTTTTCTGGGTCGTTTGGAAGGTCAAACGAGCCCCGGAGCAAGCATACGCCTCATTTTGACGATTTTCGTGTGCTATTGCACACCATTTTTTGGGTGATCGGGATTCCGACGTCAAAAATGCCAAATTTGTTCGTGGACGTCCGTCAAGACGTTGTCTATGCATTCGGTTGGCCATCACGGGTTTTCTGGGAGATTTGGAAGGTCAAACGAGCCCCGGAGCGAGCATACGCCTCATTTTGACGATTTTCGTGTGCTATTGCACACCATTTTTGGGTGATAGGGATTCCGACGTCAAAAATGCCAAATTTGTTCGTGGACGTCCGTCAAGACGTTGTCTATGCATACGGTTGGCCATCACGGCTTTTCTGGGCCATTTGGAAGGTCAAACGAGCCCCGGAGCGAGCATACGCCTCATTTTGACGATTTTCGTGTGCTATTGCACACCATTTTTTGGGTGATTGGGATTCCGACATCAAAAATGCCAAATTTGTTCGTGGACGTCCGTCAAGACGTTGTCTATGCATACGGTTGGCCATCACGGGTTTTCTGGGTCGTTTGGAAGGTCAAACGAACCCCGGAGCGAGCATACGCCTCATTTTGACGATTTTCGTGTGCTATTGCACACCATTTTTTGGGAGATCGGGATTCCGACGTCAAAACTGCCAAATTTGTTCGTGGACGTCCGTCAAGACGTTGTCTATGCATACAGTTGGCCATCACGGCTTTTCTGGGCCATTTGGAAGGTCAAACGAGCCCCGGAGAGAGCATACGCCTCATTTTGACGATTTTCGTGTGCTATTGCACGCCATTTTTGGGTGATCGGGATTCCGACGTCAAAAATGCCAAATTTGTTCGTGGACGTCCGTCAAGACGTTGTCTATGCATACAGTTGCCCATCACGGCTATTCTGGGCCATTTGGAAGGTCAAACGAGCCCCGGAGCGAGCATACGCCTCATTTTGACGATTTTCGTGTGCTATTGCACACCATTTTTTGGGTGATCGGGATTCCGACGTCAAAAATGCCAAATTTGTTCGTGGACGTCCGTCAAGACGTTGTCTATGCATACGGTTGGCCATCACGGCTTTTCTGGGCCATTTGGAAGGTCAAACGAGCCCCGGAGCGAGCATACGCCTCATTTTGACGATTTTCGAGTGCTATTGCACACCATTTTTTGGGTGATAAGGATTCCGACGTCAAAAATGCCAAATTTGTTCGTGGACGTCTGTCAAGACGTTGTCTATGATTACGGTTGGCCATCACGGCTTTTCTGAGCCATTTGGAAGGTCAAACAAGCCCCGGAGCGAGCATACGCCTCATTTTGACGATTTTCGTGTGCTATTGCACACCATTTTTTGGGTGATCGGGATTCCGACGTCAAAAATGCCAAATTTGTTCGTGGACGTCCGTCAAGACGTTGTCTATGCATACGGTTGGCCATCACGGCTTTTCTGGGCCATTTGAAAGGTCAAACGAGCCCCGGAGCGAGCATACGCCTCATTTTGACGATTTTCGTGTGCTATTGCACACATTTTTTGGGAGATTGGGATTCCGACGTCAAAAATGCCAAATTTGTTCGTGGACGTCCGTCAAGACGTTGTCTATGCATACGGTTGGCCATCACGGCTTTTCTGGGCCATTTGGAAGGTCAAACGAGCCCCGGAGCGAGCATACGCCTCATTTTGACGATTTTCGTGTGCTATTGCACACCATTTTTTGGGTGATCGGGATTCCGACGTCAAAAATGCCAAATTTGTTCGTGGACGTCCGTCAAGACGTTGTCTATGCATACGGTTGGCCATCACGGCTTTTCTGGGCCATTTGGAAGGTCAAACGAGCCCCGGAGCGAGCATACGCCTCATTTTAACGATTTTCGTGTGCTATTGCACGCCATTTTTTGGGAGATCGGGATTCCGACGTCAAAAATGCCAAATTTGTTCGTGGACGTCCGTCAAGACGTTGTCTATGCATACGGTTGGCCATCACGGCTTTTCTGGGCCATTTGGAAGGTCAAACGAGCCCCGGAGCGAGCATACGCCTCATTTTGACGATTTTCGTGTGCTATTGCACACCATTTTTTGGGTGATCGGGATTCCGATGTCAAAAATGCCAAATTTGTTCGTGGACGTCCGTCAAGACGTTGTCTATGCATACGGTTGGCCATCACGGCTTTTCTGGGCCATTTGGAAGGTCAAACGAGCCCCGGAGCGAGCATACGCCTCATTTTGACGATTTTCGTGTGCTATTGCACACCATTTTTTGGGTGATTGGGATTCCGACATCAAAAATGCCAAATTTGTTCGTGGACATCCGTCAAGACGTTGTCTATGCATACGGTTGGCCATCACGGCTTTTCTGGGCCATTTGGAAGGTCAAACGAGCCCCGGAGCGAGCATACGCCTCATTTTGACGATTTTCGTGTGCTATTGCACACCATTTTTTGGGTGATCGGGATTCCGACGTCAAAAATGCCAAATTTGTTCGTGGACGTCCGTCAAGACGTTGTCTATGCATACGGTTGGCCATCACGGCTTTTCTGGGCCATTTGGATGGTCAAACGAGCCCCGGAGCGAGCATACGCCTCATTTTGACGATTTTCGTGTGCTATTGCACACCATTTTTTGGGAGATCGGGATTCCGACGTCAAAAATGCCAAATTTGTTCGTGGACGTCCTTTAAGACGTTGTCTATGCATACGGTTGGCCATCACGGCTTTTCTGGGCCATTTGGAAGGTCAAACGAGCCCCGGAGCGAGCATACGCCTCATTTTGACGATTTTCGTGTGCTATTGCACACCATTTTTTGGGTGATCGGGATTCCGACGTCAAAAATGCCAAATTTGTTCGTGGACGTCCGTCAAGACGTTGTCTATGCATACGGTTGGCCATCACGGCTTTTCTGGGCCATTTGGAAGGTCAAACGAGCCCCGGAGCGAGCATACGCCTCATTTTGACGATTTTCGTGTGCTATTGCACGCCATTTTTTGGGTGATCGGGATTCCGACGTCAAAAATGCCAAATTTGTTCGTGGACGTCCTTTAAGACGTTGTCTATGCATACGGTTGGCCATCACGGCTTTTCTGGGCCATTTGGAAGGTCAAACGAGCCCCGGAGCAAGCATACGCCTCATTTTGACGATTTTCGTGTGCTATTGCACACCATTTTTTGGGTGATCGGGATTCCGACGTCAAAAATGCCAAATTTGTTCGTGGACGTCCGTCAAGACGTTGTCTATGCATACGGTTGGCCATCACGGCTTTTCTGGGCCATTTGGAAGGTCAAACGAGCCCCGGAGCGAGCATACGCCTCATTTTGACGATTTTCGTGTGCTATTGCACGCCATTTTTTGGGTGATCGGGATTCCGACGTCAAAAATGCCAAATTTGTTCGTGGACGTCCGTCAAGACGTTGTCTATGCATACGGTTGGCCATCACGGCTTTTCTGGGCCATTTGGAAGGTCAAACGAGCCCCGGAGCGAGCATACGCCTCATTTTGACGATTTTCGTGTGCTATTGCACACCATTTTTTGGGAGATCGGGACTCCGACGTCAAAAATGCCAAATTTTTTCGTGGACGTCCGTCAAGACGTTGTCTATGCATACGGTTGGCCATCACGGCTTTTCTGGGCCATTTGGAAGGTCAAACGAGCCCCGGAGCGAGCATACGCCTCATTTTGACGATTTTCGTGTGCTATTGCACACCATTTTTTGGGTGATCGGGATTCCGACGTCAAAAATGCCAAATTTGTTCGTGGACGTCCGTCAAGACGTTGTCTATGCATACGGTTGGCCATCACGGCTTTTCTGAGCCATTTGGAAGGTCAAACGAGCCCCGGAGCGAGCATACGCCTCATTTTGACGATTTTCGTGTGCTATTGCACACCATTTTTTGGGTGATAAGGATTCCGACGTCAAAAATGCCAAATTTGTTCGTGGACGTCTGTCAAGACGTTGTCTATGCATACGGTTGGCCATCACGGCTTTTCTGAGCCATTTGGAAGGTCAAACGAGCCCCGGAGCGAGCATACGCCTCATTTTGACGATTTTCGTGTGCTATTGCACACCATTTTTTGGGTGATCGGGATTCCGACGTCAAAAATGCCAAATTTGTTCGTGGACGTCCGTCAAGACGTTGTCTATGCATACGGTTGGCCATCACGGCTTTTCTGGGCCATTTGGAAGGTCAAACGAGCCCCGGAGCGAGCATACGCCTCATTTTGACGATTTTCGTGTGCTATTGCACACCATTTTTTGGGAGATTGGGATTCCGACATCAAAAATGCCAAATTTGTTCGTGGACATCCGTCAAGACGTTGTCTATGCATACGGTTGGCCATCACGGCTTTTCTGGGCCATTTGGAAGGTCAAACGAGCCCCGGAGCGAGCATACGCCTCATTTTGACGATTTTCGTGTGCTATTGCACACCATTTTTTGGGTGATCAGGATTCCGACGTCAAAAATGTCAAATTTGTTCGTGGACGTCCGTCAAGACGTTGTCTATGCATACGGTTGGCCATCACGGCTTTTCTGGGCCATTTGGAAGGTCAAACGAGCCCCGGAGCGAGCATACGCCTCATTTTGACGATTTTCGTGTGCTATTGCACGCCATTTTTTGGGAGATCGGGATTCCGACGTCAAAAATGCCAAATTTGTTCGTAGACGTCCGTCAAGACGTTGTCTATGCATACGGTTGGCCATCACGGCTTTTCTGGGCCATTTGGAAGGTCAAACGAGCCCCGGAGCGAGCATACGCCTCATTTTGACGATTTTCGTGTGCTATTGCACACCATTTTTTGGGTGATCGGGATTCCGACGTCAAAAATGCCAAATTTGTTCGTGGACGTCCGTCAAGACGTTGTCTATGCATACGGTTGGCCATCACGGCTTTTCTGGGCCATTTGGAAGGTCAAACGAGCCCCGGAGCGAGCATACGCCTCATTTTGACGATTTTCGTGTGCTATTGCACACCATTTTTTGGGTGATTGGGATTCCGACATCAAAAATGCCAAATTTGTTCGTGGACGTCCGTCAAGACGTTGTCTATGCATACGGTTGGCCATCACGGCTTTTCTGGGCCATTTGGAAGGTCAAACGAGCCCCGGAGCGAGCATACGCCTCATTTTGACGATTTTCGTGTGCTATTGCACACCATTTTTTGGGTGATCGGGATTCCGACGTCAAAAATGCCAAATTTTTTCGTGGACGTCCGTCAAGACGTTGTCTATGCATACGGTTGGCCATCACGGCTTTTCTGGGCCATTTGGAAGGTCAAACGAGCCCCGGAGCGAGCATACGCCTCATTTTGACGATTTTCGTGTGCTATTGCACACCATTTTTTGGGTGATCGGGATTCCGACGTCAAAAATGCCAAATTTGTTCGTGGACGTCCGTCAAGACGTTGTCTATGCATACGGTTGGCCATCACGGCTTTTCTGGGCCATTTGGAAGGTCAAACGAGCCCCGGAGCGAGCATACGCCTCATTTTGACGATTTTCGTGTGCTATTGCACACCATTTTTTGGGTGATCGGGATTCCGACGTCAAAAATGCCAAATTTGTTCGTGGACGTCCGTCAAGACGTTGTCTATGCATACGGTTGGCCATCACGGCTTTTCTGGGCCATTTGGAAGGTCAAACGAGCCCCGGAGCGAGCATACGCCTCATTTTGACGATTTTCGTGTGCTATTGCACACCATTTTTTGGGTGATCGGGATTCCGACGTCAAAAATGCCAAATTTGTTCGTGGACGTCCGTCAAGACGTTGTCTATGCATACGGTTGGCCATCACGGCTTTTCTGAGCCATTTGGAAGGTCAAACGAGCCCCGGAGCGAGCATACGCCTCATTTTGACGATTTTCGTGTGCTATTGCACACCATTTTTTGGGTGATAAGGATTCCGACGTCAAAAATGCCAAATTTGTTCGTGGACGTCTGTCAAGACGTTGTCTATGCATACGGTTGGCCATCACGGCTTTTCTGGGCCATTTGGATGGTCAAACGAGCCCCGGAGCGAGCATACGCCTCATTTTGACGATTTTCGTGTGCTATTGCACACCATTTTTTGGGAGATCGGGATTCCGACGTCAAAAATGCCAAATTTGTTCGTGGACGTCCTTTAAGACGTTGTCTATGCATACGGTTGGCCATCACGGCTTTTCTGGGCCATTTGGAAGGTCAAACGAGCCCCGGAGCGAGCATACGCCTCATTTTGACGATTTTCGTGTGCTATTGCACACCATTTTTTGGGTGATCGGGATTCCGACGTCAAAAATGCCAAATTTGTTCGTGGACGTCCGTCAAGACGTTGTCTATGCATACGGTTGGCCATCACGGCTTTTCTGGGCCATTTGGAAGGTCAAACGAGCCCCGGAGCGAGCATACGCCTCATTTTGACGATTTTCGTGTGCTATTGCACGCCATTTTTTGGGTGATCGGGATTCTGACGTCAAAAATGCCAAATTTGTTCGTGGACGTCCTTTAAGACGTTGTCTATGCATACGGTTGGCCATCACGGCTTTTCTGGGCCATTTGGAAGGTCAAACGAGCCCCGGAGCGAGCATACGCCTCATTTTGACGATTTTCGTGTGCTATTGCACACTATTTTTTGGGTGATCGGGATTCCGACGTCAAAAATGCCAAATTTGTTCGTGGACGTCCGTCAAGACGTTGTCTATGCATACGGTTGGCCATCACGGCTTTTCTGGGCCATTTGGAAGGTCAAACGAGCCCCGGAGCGAGCATACGCCTCATTTTGACGATTTTCGTGTGCTATTGCACGCCATTTTTTGGGTGATCGGGATTCCGACGTCAAAAATGCCAAATTTGTTCGTGGACGTCCGTCAAGACGTTGTCTATGCATACGGTTGGCCATCACGGCTTTTCTGGGCCATTTGGAAGGTCAAACGAGCCCCGGAGCGAGCATACGCCTCATTTTGACGATTTTCGTGTGCTATTGCACACCATTTTTTGGGAGATCGGGATTCCGACGTCAAAAATGCCAAATTTTTTCGTGGACGTCCGTCAAGACGTTGTCTATGCATACGGTTGGCCATCACGGCTTTTCTGGGCCATTTGGAAGGTCAAACGAGCTCCGGAGCGAGCATACGCCTCATTTTGACGATTTTCGTGTGCTATTGCACACCATTTTTTGGGTGATCGGGATTCCGACGTCAAAAATGCCAAATTTTTTCGTGGACGTCCGTCAAGACGTTGTCTATGCATACGGTTGGCCATCACGGCTTTTCTGGGCCATTTGGAAGGTCAAACGAGCCCCGGAGCGAGCATACGCCTCATTTTGACGATTTTCGTGTGCTATTGCACACCATTTTTTGGGTGATCGGGATTCCGACGTCAAAAATGCCAAATTTGTTCGTGGACATCCGTCAAGACGTTGTCTATGCATACGGTTGGCCATCACGGCTTTTCTGGGCCATTTGGAAGGTCAAACGAGCCCCGGAGCGAGCATACGCCTCATTTTGACGATTTTCGTGTGCTATTGCACACCATTTTTTGGGTGATCGGGATTCTGACGTCAAAAATGCCAAATTTGTTCGTGGACGTCCGTCAAGACGTTGTCTATGCATACGGTTGGCCATCACGGCTTTTCTGGGCCATTTGGAAGGTCAAACGAGCCCCGGAGCGAGCATACGCCTCATTTTGACGATTTTCGTGTGCTATTGCACACCATTTTTTGGGAGATCGGGATTCTGACGTCAAAAATGCCAAATTTGTTCGTGGACGTCCGTCAAGACGTTTTCTATGCATATGGTTGGCCATCACAGCTTTTCTGGGCCATTTGGAAGGTCAAACGAGCCCCGGAGCGAGCATACGCCTCATTTTGACGATTTTCGTGTGCTATTGCACACCATTTTTTGGGTGATCGGGATTCCGACGTCAAAAATGCCAAATTTGTTCGTGGACATCTGTCAAGACGTTGTCTATGCATACGGTTGGCCATCACGGCTTTTCTGGGTCGTTTGGATGGTCAAACGAGCCCCGGAGCGAGCATACGCCTCATTTTGACGATTTTCGTGTGCTATTGCACACCATTTTTTGGGTGATCGGGATTCCGACGTCAAAAATGCTAAATTTGTTCGTGGACGTCCGTCAAGACGTTGTCTATGCATACGGTTGGCCATCACGGCTTTTCTGGGCCATTTGGAAGGTCAAACGAGCCCCGGAGCGAGCATACGCCTCATTTTGACGATTTTCGTGTGCTATTGCACACCATTTTTTGGGTGATCGGGATTCCGACGTCAAAAATGCCAAATTTGTTCGTGGACGTCCGTCAAGACGTTGTCTATGCATACGGTTGGCCATCACGGCTTTTCTGGGCCATTTGGAAGGTCAAACGAGCCCCGGAGCGAGCATACGCCTCATTTTGACGATTTTCGTGTGCTATTGCACACCATTTTTTGGGTGATTGGGATTCCGACATCAAAAATGCCAAATTTGTTCGTGGACGTCCGTCAAGACGTTGTCTATGCATACGGTTGGCCATCACGGCTTTTCTGGGCCATTTGGAAGGTCAAACGAGCCCCGGAGCGAGCATACGCCTCATTTTGACGATTTTCGTGTGCTATTGCACACCATTTTTTGGGTGATCGGGATTCCGACGTCAAAAATGCCAAATTTGTTCGTGGACGTCCGTCAAGACGTTGTATATGCATTCGGTTGGCCATCACGGGTTTTCTGGGCCATTTGGAAGGTCAAACGAGCCCCGGAGCGAGCATACGCCTCATTTTGACGATTTTCGTGTGCTATTGCACACCATTTTTGGGTGATCAGGATTCCGACGTCAAAAATGCCAAATTTGTTCGTGGACGTCCGTCAAGACGTTGTCTATGCATACGGTTGGCCATCACGGGTTTTCTGGGTCGTTTGGAAGGTTAAACGAACCCCGGAGCGAGCATACGCCTCATTTTGACGATTTTCGTGTGCTATTGCACACCATTTTTTGGGTGATCGGGATTCCGACGTCAAAAATGCCAAATTTGTTCGTGGACGTCCGTCAAGACGATGTCTATGCATACGGTTGGCCATCACGGGTTTTCTTGGCCATTTGGAAGGTCAAACGAGCCCCGGAGTGAGCATACGCCTCATTTTGACGATTTTCGTGTGCTATTGCACACCATTTTTTGGGTGATCAGGATTCCGACGTCAAAAATGCCAAATTTGTTCGTGGACGTCCGTCAAGACGTTGTCTATGCATACGGTTGGCCATCACGGGTTTTCTGGGTCGTTTGGAAGGTCAAACGAGCCCCAGAGCGAGCATACGCCTCATTTTGACGATTTTCGTGTGCTATTGCACACCATTTTTTGGGTGATCGGGATTCCGACCTCAAAAATGCCAAATTTGTTCGTGGACGTCCGTCAAGACGTTGTCTATGCATACGGTTGGCCATCACGGGTTTTCTGGGTCGTTTGGAAGGTCAAACGAGCCCCGGAGCGAGCATACGCCTCATTTTGACGATTTTCGTGTGCTATTGCACACCATTTTTTGGGTGATCGGGATTCCGACGTCAAAAATGCCAAATTTGTTCGTGGACGTCTGTCAAGACGTTGTCTATGCATTCGGTTGGCCATCACGGGTTTTCTGGGAGATTTGGAAGGTCAAACGAGCCCCGGAGCGAGCATACGCCTCATTTTGACGATTTTCGTGTGCTATTGCACACCATTTTTGGGTGATCAGGATTCCGACGTCAAAAATGCCAAATTTGTTCGTGGACGTCCGTCAAGACGTTGTCTATGCATACGGTTGGCCATCACGGGTTTTCTTGGTCGTTTTGAAGGTCAAACAAACCCCGGAGCGAGCATACGCCTCATTTTGACGATTTTCGTGTGCTATTGCACACCATTTTTTGGGAGATCGGGATTCCGACGTAAAAAATGCCAAATTTGTTCGTGGACGTCCATCAAGACGTTGTCTATGCATACGGTTGGCCATCACGGCTTTTCTGGGCCATTTGGAAGGTCAAACGAGCCCCGGAGAGAGCATACGCCTCATTTTGACGATTTTCGTGTGCTATTGCACGCCATTTTTGGGTGATCGGGATTCCGACGTCAAAAATGCCAAATTTGTTCATGGACGTCCGTCAAGACGTTGTCTATGCATACGGTTGGCCATCACGGCTTTTCTGGGCCATTTGGAAGGTCAAACGAGCCCCAGAGCGAGCATACGCCTCATTTTGACGATTTTCGTGTGCTATTGCACACCATTTTTTGGGAGATCGGGATTCCGACGTCAAAAATGCCAAATTTGTTCGTGGACGTCCGTCAAGACGTTGTCTATGCATACGGTTGGCCATCACGGCTTTTCTGGGCCATTTGGAAGGTCAAACGAGCCCCGGAGCGAGCATACGCCTCATTTTGACGATTTTCGTGTGCTATTGCACACCATTTTTTGGGTGATCGGGATTCGGACGTCAAAAATGCCAAATTTGTTCGTGGACGTCCGTCAAGACGTTGTCTATGCATACGGTTGGCCATCACGGCTTTTCTAGGCCATTTGGAAGGTCAAACGAGCCCCGGAGCGAGCATACGCCTCATTTTGACGATTTTCGTGTGCTATTGCACACCATTTTTTGGGTGATCGGGATTCCGACGTCAAAAATGCCAAATTTGTTCGTGGACGTCCGTCAAGACGTTGTCTATGCATACAGTTGGCCATCACGGCTTTTCTGGGCCATTTGGAAGGTCAAACGAGCCCCGGAGCGAGCATACGCCTCATTTTGACGATTTTCGTGTGCTATTGCACACCATTTTTTGGGTGATCGGGATTCCGACGTCAAAAATGCCAAATTTGTTCGTGGACGTCCGTCAAGACGTTGTCTATGCATACGGTTGGCCATCACGGGTTTTCTGGGTCGTTTGGAAGGTCAAACGAGCCCCGGAGCGAGCATACGCCTCATTTTGACGATTTTCGTGTGCTATTCCACACCATTTTTTGGGTGATCGGGATTCCGACGTCAAAAATGCCAAATTTGTTCGTGGACGTCCGTCAAGACGTTGTCTATGCATACGGTTGGCCATCACGGGTTTTCTGGGTCGTTTGGAAGGTCAAACGAGCCCCGGAGCAAGCATACGCCTCATTTTGACGATTTTCGTGTGCTATTGCACACCATTTTTTGGGTGATCGGGATTCCGACGTCAAAAATGCCAAATTTGTTCGTGGACGTCCGTCAAGTCGTTGTCTATGCATTCGGTTGGCCATCACGGGTTTTCTGGGAGATTTGGAAGGTCAAACGAGCCCCGGAGCGAGCATACGCCTCATTTTGACGATTTTCGTGTGCTATTGCACACATTTTTTGGGTGATCAGGATTTCGACGTCAAAAATGCCAAATTTGTTCGTGGACGTCCGTCAAGACGTTGTCTATGCATACGGTTGGCCATCACAGGTTTTCTGGGTCGTTTGGAAGGTCAAACGAACCCCGGAGCGAGCATACGCCTCATTTTGACGATTTTCGTGTGCTATTGCTCACCATTTTTTGGGTGATCGGGATTCCGACGTCAAAAATGCCAAATTTGTTCGTGGACGTCCGTCAAGACGTTGTCTATGCATACGGTTGGCCATCACGGCTTTTCTAGGCCATTTGGAAGGTCAAACGAGCCCCGGAGCGAGCATACGCCTCATTTAGACGATTTTCGTGTGCTATTGCACACCATTTTTTGGGTGATCGGGATTCCGACGTCAAAAATGCCAAATTTGTTCGTGGACGTCCGTCAAGACGTTGTCTATGCATACGGTTGGCCATCACGGCTTTTCTGGGCCATTTGGAAGGTCAAACGAGCCCCGGAGCGAGCATACGCCTCATTTTGACGATTTTCGTGTGCTATTGCATACCATTTTTTGGGTGATTGGAATTCCGACATCAAAAATGCCAAATTTGTTCGTGGACGTCCGTCAAGACATTGTCTATGCATACGGTTGGCCATCACGGCTTTTCTGGGCCATTTGGAAGGTCAAACGAGCCCCGGAGCGAGCATACGCCTCATTTTGACGATTTTCGTGTGCTATTGCACACCATTTTTTGGGTGATCGGGATTCCGACGTCAAAAATGCCAAATGTGTTCGTGGACGTCCGTCAAGATGTTGTCTATGCATACGGTTGGCCATCACGGCTTTTCTGGGCCATTTGGATGGTCAAACGAGCCCCGGAGCGAGCATACGCCTCATTTTGACGATTTTCGTGTGCTATTGCACACCATTTTTTGGGAGATCGGGATTCCGACGTCAAAAATGCCAAATTTGTTCGTGGACGTCCTTTAAGACGTTGTCTATGCATACGGTTGGCCATCACGGCTTTTCTGGGCCATTTGGAAGGTCAAACGAGCCCCGGAGCGAGCATACGCCTCATTTTGACGATTTTCGTGTGCTATTGCACACCATTTTTTGGGGTGATCGGGATTCCGACGTCAAAAATGCCAAATTTGTTCGTGGACGTCCGTCAAGACGTTGTCTATGCATACGGTTGGCCATCACGGCTTTTCTGGGCCATTTGGAAGGTGAAACGAGCCCCGGAGCGAGCATACGCCTCATTTTGACGATTTTCGTGTGCTATTGCACGCCATTTTTTGGGTGATCAGGATTCCGACATCAAAAATGCCAAATTTGTTCGTGGACGTCCGTCAAGACGTTGTCTATGCATACGGTTGGCCATCACGGCTTTTCTGGACCATTTGGAAGGTCAAACGAGCCCCGGAGCGAGCATACGCCTCATTTTGACGATTTTCGTGTGCTATTGCACACCATTTTTTGGGAGATCGGGATTCCGACGTCAAAAATGCCAAATTTGTTCGTGGACGTCCGTCAAGACGTTGTCTATGCATACGGTTGGCCATCACGGCTTTTCTGGACCATTTGGAAGGTCAAACGAGCCCCGGAGCGAGCATACGCCTCATTTTGACGATTTTCGTGTGCTATTACACACCATTTTTTGGGAGATCGGGATTCCGACGTCAAAAATGCCAAATTTGTTCGTGGACGTCCGTCAAGACGTTGTCTATGCATACGGTTGGCCATCACGGCTTTTCTGGGCCATTTGGAAGGTCAAACGAGCCACGGAGCGAGCATACGCCTCATTTTGACGATTTTCGTGTGCTATTGCACACCATTTTTTGGGTGATCGGGATTCCGACGTCAAAAATGCCAAATTTGTTCGTGGACGTCCGTCAAGACGTTGTCTATGCATACGGTTGGCCATCACGGCTTTTCTGGGCCATTTGGAAGGTCAAACGAGCCCCGGAGCGAGCATACGCCTCATTTTGACGATTTTCGTGTGCTATTGCACACCATTTTTTGGGTGATCGGGATTCCGACGTCAAAAATACCAAATTTGTTCGTGGACGTCCGTCAAGACGTTGTCTATGCATACGGTTGGCCATCACGGCTTTTCTGGGCCATTTGGAAGGTCAAACGAGCCCCGGAGCGAGCATACGCCTCGTTTTGACGATTTTCGTGTGCTATTGCACACCATTTTATGGGTGATCGGGATTCCGACGTCAAAAATGCCAAATTTGTTCGTGGACGTCCGTCAAGACGTTGTCTATGCATACGGTTGGCCATCACGGCTTTTCTGGGCCATTTGGAAGGTCAAACGAGCCCCGGAGCGAGCATACGCCTCATTTTGACGATTTTCGTGTGCTATTGCACACCATTTTTTGGGTGATCGGGATTCCGACGTCAAAAATGCCAAATTTGTTCGTGGACGTCCGTCAAGACGTTGTCTATGCATACGGTTGGCCATCACGGCTTTTCTGGGCCATTTGGAAGGACAAACGAGCCCCGGAGCGAGCATACGCCTCATTTTGACGATTTTCGTGTGCTATTGCACACTATTTTTTGGGTGATCGGGATTCCGACGTCAAAAATGCCAAATTTGTTCGTGTACGTCCGTCAAGACGTTGTCTATGCATACGGTTGGCCATCACGGCTTTTCTGGGCCATTTGGAAGGTCAAACGAGCCCCGGAGCGAGCATACGCCTCATTTTGACGATTTTCGTGTGCTATTGCACACCATTTTTTGGGTGATCGGGATTCCGACGTCAAAAATGCCAAATTTGTTCGTGGACGTCCGTCAAGACGTTGTCTATGCATACGGTTGGCCATCACGGATTTTCTGGGCCATTTGGAAGGTCAAACAAGCCCCGGAGCGAGCATACGCCTCATTTTGACGATTTTCGTGTGCTATTGCACACCATTTTTTGGGAGATCGGGATTCCGACGTCAAAAATGCCAAATTTGTTCGTGGATGTCCGTCAAGACGTTGTCTATGCATACGGTTGGCCATCACGGCTTTTCTGGGCCATTTGGAAGGTCAAACGAGCCCCGGAGCGAGCATACGCCTCATTTTGACGATTTTCATGTGCTATTGCACACCATTTTTTGGGTGATCGGGATTCCGACGTCAAAAATGCCAAATTTGTTCGTGGACGTCCGTCAAGACGTTGTCTATGCATACGGTTGGCCATCATGGCTTTTCTGGGCCATTTGGAAGGTCAAACGAGCCCCGGAGCGAGCATACGCCACATTTTGACGATTTTCATGTGCTATTGCACACCATTTTTTGGGTGATCGGGATTCCGACGTCAAAAATGCCAAATTTGTTCGTGGACGTCCGTCAAGACGTTGTCTATGCATACGGTTGGCCATCACGGCTTTACTGGGCCATTTGGAAGGTCAAACGAGCCCCGGAGCGAGCATACGCCTCATTTTGACGATTTTCGTGTGCTATTGCACACCATTTTTTGGGAGATCGGGATTCCGACGTCAAAAATGCCAAATTTGTTCGTGGACGTCCGTCAAGACGTTGTCTATGCATATGGTTGGCCATCACGGCTTTTCTGGGCCATTTGGAAGGTCAAACGAGCCCCGGAGCGAGCATACGCCTCATTTTGACGATTTTCGTGTGCTATTGCACACCATTTTTTGGGTGATCGGGATTCCGACGTCAAAAATGCCAAATTTGTTCGTGGACGCCCGTCAAGACGTTGTCTATGCATACGGTTGGCCATCACGGGTTTTCTGTGTCGTTTGGATGGTAAAACGAGCCCCGGAGCGAGCATACGCCTCATTTTGACGATTTACGTGTGCTATTGCACACCATTTTTTGGGTGATCGGGATTCCGACGTCAAAAATGCCAAATTTGTTTGTGGACGTCCGTCAAGACGTTGTCTATGCATACGGTTGGCCATCACGGGTTTTCTGGGCCATTTGGAAGGTCAAACGAGCCCCGGAGCGAGCATACGCCTCATTTTGACGATTTTCGTGTGCTATTGCACACCATTTTTTGGGTGATCAGGATTCCGACGTCAAAAATGCCAAATTTGTTCGTGGACGTCCGTCAAGACGTTGTCTATGCATACGGTTGGCCATCACGGGTTTTCTGGGTCGTTTGGAAGGTCAAACGAACCCCGGAGCGAGCATACGCCTCATTTTGACGATTTTCGTGTGCTATTGCACACCATTTTTTGGGTGATCGGGATTCCGATGTCAAAAATGCCAAATTTGTTCGTGGACGTCCGTCAAGACGTTGTCTATGCATACGGTTGGCCATCACGGCTTTTCTGGGCCATTTGGAAGGTCAAACGAGCCCCGGAGCGAGCATACGCCTCATTTTGACGATTTTCGTGTGCTATTGCACACCATTTTTTGGGTGAGCGGGATTCCGACGTCAAAAATGCCAAATTTGTTCGTGGACGTCCGTCAAGACGTTGTCTATGCATACGGTTGGCCATCACGGATTTTCTGGGCCATTTGGAAGGTCAAACAAGCCCCGGAGCGAGCATACGCCTCATTTTGACGATTTTCGTGTGCTATTGCACACCATTTTTTGGGAGATCGGGATTCCGACGTTAAAAATGCCAAATTTGTTCGTGGATGTCCGTCAAGACGTTGTCTATGCATACGGTTGGCCATCACGGCTTTTCTGGGCCATTTGGAAGGTCAAACGAGCCCCGGAGCGAGCATACGCCTCATTTTGACGATTTTCGTGTGCTATTGCACACCATTTTTTGGGTGATCGGGATTCCGACGTCAAAAATGCCAAATTTGTTCGTGGACGTCCGTCAAGACGTTGTCTATGCATACGGTTGGCCATCACGGCTTTACTGGGCCATTTGGAAGGTCAAAAGAGCCCCGGAGCGAGCATACGCCTCATTTTGACGATTTTCGTGTGCTATTGCACACCATTTTTTGGGAGATCGGGATTCCGACGTCAAAAATGCCAAATTTGTTCGTGGACGTCCGTCAAGACGTTGTCTATGCATATGGTTGGCCATCACGGCTTTTCTGGGCCATTTGGAAGGTCAAACGAGCCCCGGAGCGAGCATACGCCTCATTTTGACGATTTTCGTGTGCTATTGCACACCATTTTTTGGGTGATCGGGATTCCGACGTCAAAAATGCCAAATTTGTTCGTGGACGCCCGTCAAGACGTTGTCTATGCATACGGTTGGCCATCACGGGTTTTCTGGGTCGTTTGGATGGTCAAACGAGCCCCGGAGCGAGCATACGCCTCATTTTGACGATTTACGTGTGCTATTGCACACCATTTTTTGGGTGATCGGGATTCCGACGTCAAAAATGCCAAATTTGTTTGTGGACGTCCGTCAAGACGTTGTCTATGCATACGGTTGGCCATCACGGGTTTTCTGGGCCATTTGGAAGGTCAAACGAGCCCCGGAGCGAGCATACGCCTCATTTTGACGATTTTCGTGTGCTATTGCACACCATTTTTTGGGTGATCAGGATTCCGACGTCAAAAATGCCAAATTTGTTCGTGGACGTCCGTCAAGACGTTGTCTATGCATACGGTTGGCTATCACGGGTTTTCTGGGCCATTTGGAAGGTC
The DNA here is from genome assembly GCF_036512215.1 of Solanum lycopersicum. NCBI lineage: Eukaryota > Viridiplantae > Streptophyta > Magnoliopsida > Solanales > Solanaceae > Solanum > Solanum lycopersicum. Next base: position 64,998,129 of record NC_090809.1, on the reverse strand, counting down.
AAACGAGCCCCGGAGCGAGCATACGCCTCATTTTGACGATTTTCGTGTGCTATTGCACACCATTTTTTGGGTGATCAGGATTCCGACGTCAAAAATGCCAAATTTGTTCGTGGACGTCCGTCAAGACGTTGTCTATGCATACGGTTGGCCATCACGGGTTTTCTGGGTCGTTTGGAAGGTCAAACGAGCCCCAGAGCGAGCATACGCCTCATTTTGACGATTTTCGTGTGCTATTCCACACCATTTTTTGGGTGATCGGGATTCCGACGTCAAAAATGCCAAATTTGTTCGTGGACGTCCGTCAATACGTTGTCTATGCATACGGTTGGCATTCACGGGTTTTCTGGGTCGTTTGGAAGGTCAAACGAGCCCCGGAGCAAGCATACGCCTCATTTTGACGATTTTCGTGTGCTATTGCACACCATTTTTTGGGTGATCGGGATTCCGACGTCAAAAATGCCAAATTTGTTCGTGGACGTCCGTCAAGACGTTGTCTATGCATTCGGTTGGCCATCACGGGTTTTCTGGGAGATTTGGAAGGTCAAACGAGCCCCGGAGCGAGCATACGCCTCATTTTGACGATTTTCGTGTGCTATTGCACACCATTTTTGGGTGATCAGGATTCCGACGTCAAAAATGCCAAATTTGTTCGTGGACGTCCGTCAAGACGTTGTCTATGCATACGGTTGGCCATCACGGGTTTTCTGGGTCGTTTGGAAGGTCAAACGAACCCCGGAGCGAGCATACGCCTCATTTTGACGATTTTCGTGTGCTATTGCACACCATTTTTTGGGTGATCGGGATTCCGACGTCAAAAATGCCAAATTTGTTCTTGGACATCCGTCAAGACGTTGTCTATGCATACGGTTGGCCATCACGGGTTTTCTGGGCCATTTGGAAGGTCAAACGAGCCCCGGAGCGAGCATACGCCTCATTTTGACTATTTTCGTGTGCTATTGCACACCATTTTTTGGGTGATCAGGATTCCGACGTCAAAAATACCAAATTTGTTCGTGGACGTCCGTCAAGACGTTGTCTATGCATTCGGTTGGCCATCACGGGTTTTCTGGGTCGTTTGGAAGGTCAAACGAGCCCCGGAGCGAGCATACGCCTCATTTTGATGATTTTCGTGTGCTATTCCACACCATTTTTTGGGTGATCAGGATTCCGACGTCAAAAATGCCAAATTTGTTCGTGGACGTCCGTCAAGACGTTGTCTATGCATACGGTTGGCCATCACGGGTTTTCTGGGTCGTTTGGAAGGTCAAACGAGCCCCGGAGCAAGCATACGCCTCATTTTGACGATTTTCGTGTGCTATTGCACACCATTTTTTGGGTGATCGAGATTCCGACGTCAAAAATGCCAAATTTGTTCGTGGACGTCCGTCAAGACGTTGTCTATGCATTCGGTTGGCCATCACGGGTTTTCTGGGAGATTTGGAAGGTCAAACGAGCCCCGGAGCGAGCATACGCCTCATTTTGACGATTTTCGTGTGCTATTGCACACCATTTTTGGGTGATCAGGATTCCGACGTCAAAAATGCAAAATTTGTTCGTGGACGTCCGTCAAGACGTTGTCTATGCATACGGTTGGCCATCACGGGTTTTCTGGGTCGTTTGGAAGGTCAAACGAACCCCGGAGCGAGCATACGCCTCATTTTGACGATTTTCGTGTGCTATTGCACACCATTTTTTGGGAGATCGGGATTCCGACGTCAAAAATGCCAAATTTGTTCGTGGACGTCCGTCAAGACGTTGTCTATGCATACGGTTGGCCATCACGGCTTTTCTGGGCCATTTGGAAGGTCAAACGAGCCCCGGAGAGAGCATACGCCTCATTTTGACGATTTTCGTGTGCTATTGCACGCCATTTTTGGGTGATCGGGATTCCGACGTCAAAAATGCCAAATTTGTACGTGGACGTCCGTCAAGACGTTGTCTATGCATACGGTTGGCCATCACGGCTTTTCTAGGCCATTTGGAAGGTCAAAAGAGCCCCGGAGCGAGCATACGCCTCATTTTGACGATTTTCGTGTGCTATTGCACACCATTTTTTGGGTGATTGGGATTCCGACGTCAAAAATGCCAAATTTGTTCGTGGACGTCCGTCAAGACGTTGTCTATGCATACAGTTGGCCATCACGGCTTTTCTGGGCCATTTGGAAGGTCAAACGAGCCCCGGAGCGAGCATACGCCTCATTTTGACGATTTTCGTGTGCTATTGCACACCATTTTTTGGGTGATCGGGATTCCGACGTCAAAAATGCCAAATTTGTTCGTGGACGTCCGTCAAGATGTTTTCTATGCATACGGTTGGCCATCACGGCTTTTCTGGGCCATTTGGAAGGTCAAACGAGCCCCGGAGCGAGCATACGCCTCATTTTGACGATTTTCGTGTGCTATTGCACACCATTTTTTGGGTGATCGGGATTCCGACGTCAAAAATGCCAAATTTGTTCGTGGACGTCCGTCAAGACGTTGTCTATGCGTACGGTTGGCCATCACGGCTTTTCTGGACCATTTGGAAGGTCAAACGAGCCCCGGAGCGAGCATACGCCTCATTTTGACGATTTTCGTGTGCTATTGCACACCATTTTTTGGGAGATTGGGATTCCGACGTCAAAAATGCCAAATTTGTTCGTGGACGTCCGTCAAGACGTTGTCTATGCATACGGTTTGCCATCACGGCTTTTCTGGGCCATTTGGAAGGTCAAACGAGCCCCGGAGCGAGCATACGCCTCATTTTGACGATTTTCGTGTGCTATTGCACACCATTTTTTGGGTGATCGGGATTCCGACGTCAAAAATGCCAAATTTGTTCGTGGACGTCCGTCAAGACGTTGTCTATGCATACGGTTGGCCATCACGGCTTTTCTGGGCCATTTGGAAGGTCAAACGAGCCCCGGAGCGAGCATACGCCTCATTTTGACGATTTTCGTGTGCTATTGCACACCATTTTTTGGGTGATTGGGATTCCGACATCAAAAATGCCAAATTTGTTCGTGGACGTCCGTCAAGACGTTGTCTATGCATACGGTTGGCCATCACGGCTTTTCTGGGCCATTTGGAAGGTCAAACGAGCCCCGGAGCGAGCATACGCCTCATTTTGACGATTTTCGTGTGCTATTGCACACCATTTTTTGGGTGATCGGGATTCCGACGTCAAAAATGCCAAATTTGTTCGTGGACGCCCGTCAAGACGTTGTCTATGCATACGGTTGGCCATCACGGCTTTTCTGGGCCATTTGGATGGTCAAACGAGCCCCGGAGCGAGCATACGCCTCATTTTGACGATTTTCGTGTGCTATTGCACACCATTTTTTGGGAGATCGGGATTCCGACGTCAAAAATGCCAAATTTGTTCGTGGACGTCCTTTAAGACGTTGTCTATGCATACGGTTGGCCATCACGGCTTTTCTGGGCCATTTGGAAGGTCAAACGAGCCCCGGAGCGAGCATACGCCTCATTTTGATGATTTTCGTGTGCTATTGCACACCATTTTTTGGGTGATCGGGATTCCGACGTCAAAAATGCCAAATTTGTTCGTGGACGTCCGTCAAGACGTTGTCTATGCATACGGTTGGCCATCACGGCTTTTCTGGGCCATTTGGAAGGTCAAACGAGCCCCGGAGCGAGCATACGCCTCATTTTGACGATTTTCGTGTGCTATTGCACGCCATTTTTTGGGTGATCGGGATTCCGACGTCAAAAATGACAAATTTGTTTGTGGACGTCCGTCAAGACGTTGTCTATGCATACGGTTGGCCATCACGGCTTTTCTGGGCCATTTGGAAGGTCAAACGAGCCCCGGAGCGAGCATACGCCTCATTTTGACGATTTTCGTGTGCTATTGCACACCATTTTTTGGGAGATCGGGATTCCGACGTCAAAAATGCCAAATTTTTTCGTGGACGTCCGTCAAGACGTTGTCTATTCATACGGTTGGCCATCACAGCTTTTCTGGGCCATTTGAAAGGTCAAACGAGCCCCGGAGCGAGCATACGCCTCATTTTGACGATTTTCGTGTGCTATTGCACACCATTTTTTGGGTGATTGGGATTCCGACGTCAAAAATGCCAAATTTATTCGTGGACATCCGTCAAGACGTTGTCTATGCATACGGTTGGCCATCACGGCTTTTCTGGGCCGTTTGGAAGGTCAAACCAGCCCCGGAGCGAGCATACGCCTCATTTTGACGATTTTCGTGTGCTATTGCACACCATTTTTTGGGTGATCGGGATTCCGACGTCAAAAATGCCAAATTTGTTCGTGGACGTCCGTCAAGAAGTTGTCTATGTATACGGTTGGCCATCACGGCTTTTCTGGGCCATTTGGAAGGTCAAACGAGCCCCGGAGCGAGCATACGCCTCATTTTGACGATTTTCGTGTGCTATTGCACACCATTTTTTGGGAGATCGGGATTCCGACGTCAAAAATGCCAAATTTGTTCATGGACGTCCGTCAAGACGTTGTCTATGCATACGGTTGGCCATCACGGCTTTTCTGGGCCATTTGGAAGGTCAAACGAGCCCCGGAGCGAGCATATGCCTCATTTTGACGATTTTCGTGTGCTATTGCACACCATTTTTTGGGTGATCGGGATTCCGACGTCAAAAATGCCAAATTTGTTCGTGGACGTCCGTCAAGACGTTGTCTATGCATACGGTTGGCCATCACGGCTTTTCTGGGCCATTTGAAAGGTCAAACGAGCCTCGGAGCGAGCATACGCCTCATTTTGACGATTTTCGTGTGCTATTGCACACCATTTTTTGGGTGATCAGGATTCCGACGTTAAAAATGCCAAATTTGTTCGTGGACATCCGTCAAGACGTTGTCTATGCATACGGTTGGCCATCACGGCTTTTCTGAGCCATTTGGAAGGTCAAACGAGCCCCGGAGCGAGCATACGCCTCATTTTGACGATTTTCGTGTGCTATTGCACACCATTTTTTGGGTGATCGGGATTCCGACGTCAAAAATGCCAAATTTGTTCGTGGACGTCCGTCAAGACGTTGTCTATGCATACGGTTGGCCATCACGGCTTTTCTGGGCCATTTGGAAGGTCAAACGAGCCCCGGAGCGAGCATACGCCTCATTTTGACGATTTTCGTGTGCTATTGCACACCATTTTTTGGGAGATTGGGATTCCGACGTCAAAAATGCCAAATTTGTTTGTGGACGTCCGTCAAGACGTTGTCTATGCATACGGTTGGCCATCACGGCTTTTCTGGGCCATTTGGAAGGTCAAACGAGCCCCGGAGCGAGCATACGCCTCATTTTGACGATTTTCGTGTGCTATTGCACACCATTTTTTGGGTGATCGGGATTCCGACGTCAAAAATGCCAAATTTGTTTGTGGACGTCCGTCAAGACGTTGTCTATGCATACGGTTGGCCATCACGGCTTTTCTGGGCCATTTGGAAGGTCAAACGAGCCCCGGAGCGAGCATACGCCTCATTTTGACGATTTTCATGTGCTATTTCACACCATTTTTTGGGTGATCGGGATTCCGACGTCAAAAATGCCAAATTTGTTCGTGGACGTCCGTCAAGACGTTGTCTATGCATACGGTTGGCCATCACGGCTTTACTGGGCCATTTGGAAGGTCAAACGAGCCCCGGAGCGAGCATACGCCTCATTTTGACGATTTTCGTGTGCTATTGCACACCATTTTTTGGGAGATCGGGATTCCGACGTCAAAAATGCCAAATTTGTTCGTGGACGTCCGTCAAGACGTTGTCTATGCATATGGTTGGCCATCACGGCTTTTCTGGGCCATTTGGAAGGTCAAACGAGCCCCGGAGCGAGCATACGCCTCATTTTGACGATTTTCGTGTGCTATTGCACACCATTTTTTGGGTGATCGGGATTCCGACGTCAAAAATGCCAAATTTTTTCGTGGACGCCCGTCAAGACGTTGTCTATGCATACGGTTGGCCATCACGGGTTTTCTGGGTCGTTTGGATGGTCAAACGAGCCCCGGAGCGAGCATACGCCTCATTTTGACGATTTACGTGTGCTATTGCACACCATTTTTTGGGTGATCGGGATTCCGACGTCAAAAATGCCAAATTTGTTCGTGGACGTCCGTCAAGACGTTGTCTATGCATACGGTTGGCCATCACGGGTTTTCTGGGCCATTTGGAAGGTCAAACGAGCCCCGGAGCGAGCATACGCCTCATTTTGACGATTTTCGTGTGCTATTGCACACCATTTTTTGGGTGATCAGGATTCCGACGTCAAAAATGCCAAATTTGTTCGTGGACGTCCGTCAAGACGTTGTCTATGCATACGGTTGGCCATCACGGGTTTTCTGGGTCGTTTGGAAGGTCAAACGAGCCCCGAAGCGAGCATACGCCTCATTTTGACGATTTTCGTGTGCTATTCCACACCATTTTTTGGGTGATCGGGATTCCGACGTCAAAAATGCCAAATTTGTTCGTGGACGTCTGTCAAGACGTTGTCTATGCATACGGTTGGCCATCACGGGTTTTCTGGGTCGTTTGGAAGGTCAAACGAGCCCCGGAGCAAGCATACGCCTCATTATGACGATTTTCGTGTGCTATTACACACCATTTTTTGGGTGATCGGGATTCCGACGTCAAAAATGCCAAATTTGTTCGTGGACGTCCGTCAAGACGTTGTCTATGCATTCGGTTGGCCATCACGGGTTTTCTGGGAGATTTGGAAGGTCAAACGAGCCCCGGAGCGAGCATACGCCTCATTTTGACGATTTTCGTGTGCTATTGCACACCATTTTTGGGTGATCAGGATTCCGACGTCAAAAATGCCAAATTTGTTCGTGGACGTCCGTCAAGACGTTGTCTATGCATACGGTTGGCCATCACGGGTTTTCTGGGTCGTTTGGAAGGTCAAACGAACCCCGGAGCGAGCATACGCCTCATTTTGACGATTTTCGTGTGCTATTGCACACCATTTTTTGGGTGATCGGGATTCCGACGTCAAAAATGCCAAATTTGTTCGTGGACGTCCGTCAAGACGTTGTCTATGCATACGGTTGGCCATCACGGGTTTTCTGGGCCATTTGGAAGGTCAAACGAGCCCCGGAGCGAGCATACGCCTCATTTTGACGATTTTCGTGTGCTATTGCACACCATTTTTTGGGTGATCAGGATTCCGACGTCAAAAATGCCAAATTTGTTCGTGGACGTCCGTCAAGACGTTGTCTATGCATACGGTTGGCCATTACGGGTTTTCTGGGTCGTTTGGAAGGTCAAACGAGCCCCGGAGCGAGCATACGCCTCATTTTGACGATTTTCGTGTGCTATTCCACACCATTTTTTGGGTGATCGGGATTCCGACGTCAAAAATGCCAAATTTGTTCGTGGACGTCCGTCAAGACGTTGTCTATGCATACGGTTGGCCATCACGGGTTTTCTGGGTCGTTTGGAAGGTCAAACGAGCCCCGGAGCAAGCATACGCCTCATTTTGACGATTTTCGTGTGCTATTGCACACCATTTTTTGGGTGATCGGGATTCCGACGTCAAAAATGCCAAATTTGTTCGTGGACGTCCGTCAAGACGTTGTCTATGCATTCGGTTGGCCATCACGGGTTTTCTGGGAGATTTGGAAGGTCAAACGAGCCCCGGAGCGAGCATACGCCTCATTTTGACGATTTTCGTGTGCTATTGCACACCATTTTTGGGTGATCAGGATTCCGACGTCAAAAATGCCAAATTTGTTCGTGGACGTCCGTCAAGACGTTGTCTATGCATACGGTTGGCCATCACGGGTTTTCTGGGTCGTTTGGAAGGTCAAACGAACCCCGGAGCGAGCATACGCCTCATTTTGACGATTTTCGTGTGCTATTGCACACCATTTTTTGGGAGATCGGGATTCCGACGTCAAAAATGCCAAATTTGTTCGTGGACGTCCGTCAAGACGTTGTCTATGCATACGGTTGGCCATCACGGCTTTTCTGGGCCATTTGGAAGGTCAAACGAGCCCCGGAGAGAGCATACGCCTCATTTTGACGATTTTCGTGTGCTATTGCACGCCATTTTTGGGTGATCGGGATTCCGACGTCAAAAATGCCAAATTTGTTCGTGGACGTCCGTCAAGACGTTGTCTATGCATACGGTTGGCCATCACGGCTTTTCTGGGCCATTTGGAAGGTCAAACGAGCCCCGGAGCGAGCATACGCCTCATTTTGACGATTTTCGTGTGCTATTGCACACCATTTTTTGGGAGATCGGGATTCCGACGTCAAAAATGCCAAATTTGTTCGTGGACGTCCGTCAAGACGTTGTCTATGCATACGGTTGGCCATCACGGCTTTTCTGGGCCATTTGGAAGGTCAAACGAGCCCCGGAGCGAGCATACGCCTCATTTTGACGATTTTCGTGTGCTATTGCACACCATTTTTTGGGTGATCGGGATTCCGACGTCAAAAATGCCAAATTTGTTCGTGGACGTCCGTCAAGACGTTGTCTATGCATACGGTTGGCCATCACGGCTTTTCTGGGCCATTTGGAAGGTCAAACGAGCCCCGGAGCGAGCATACGCCTCATTTTGACGATTTTCGTGTGCTATTGCACACCATTTTTTGGGTGATCGGGATTCCGACGTCAAAAATGCCAAATTTGTTCGTGGACGTCCGTCAAGACGTTGTCTATGCATACAGTTGGCCATCACGGCTTTTCTGGGCCATTTGGAAGGTCAAACGAGCCCCGGAGCGAGCATACGCCTCATTTTGACGATTTTCGTGTGCTATTGCACACCATTTTTTGGGTGATCGGGATTCCGACGTCAAAAATGCCAAATTTGTTCGTGGACGTCCGTCAAGATGTTTTCTATGCATACGGTTGGCCATCACGGCTTTTCTGGGCCATTTGGAAGGTCAAACGAGCCCCGGAGCGAGCATACGCCTCATTTTGACGATTTTCGTGTGCTATTGCACACCATTTTTTGGGTGATCGGGATTCCGACGTCAAAAATGCCAAATTTGTTCGTGGACGTCCGTCAAGACGTTGTCTATGCATACGGTTGGCCATCACGGCTTTTCTGGGCCATTTGGAAGGTCAAACGAGCCCCGGAGCGAGCATACGCCTCATTTTGACGATTTTCGTGTGCTATTGCACACCATTTTTTGGGTGATCGGGATTCCGACGTCAAAAATGCCAAATTTGTTCGTGGACGTCCGTCAAGACGTTGTCTATGCATACAGTTGGCCATCACGGCTTTTCTGGGCCATTTGGAAGGTCAAACGAGCCCCGGAGCGAGCATACGCCTCATTTTGACGATTTTCGTGTGCTATTGCACACCATTTTTTGGGTGATCGGGATTCCGACGTCAAAAATGCCAAATTTGTTCGTGGACGTCCGTCAAGATGTTTTCTATGCATACGGTTGGCCATCACGGCTTTTCTGGGCCATTTGGAAGGTCAAACGAGCCCCGGAGCGAGCATACGCCTCATTTTGACGATTTTCGTGTGCTATTGCACACCATTTTTTGGGAGATTGGGATTCCAACGTCAAAAATGCCAAATTTGTTTGTGGACGTCCGTCAAGACGTTGTCTATGCATACGGTTGGCCATCACGGCTTTTCTGGGCCATTTGGAAGGTCAAACGAGCCCCGGAGCGAGCATACGCCTCATTTTGACGATTTTCGTGTGCTATTGCACACCATTTTTTGGGTGATCGGGATTCCGACGTCAAAAATGCCAAATTTGTTTGTGGACGTCCGTCAAGACGTTGTCTATGCATACGGTTGGCCATCACGGCTTTTCTGGGCCATTTGGAAGGTCAAACGAGCCCCGGAGCGAGCATACGCCTCATTTTGACGATTTTCATGTGCTATTGCACACCATTTTTTGGGTGATCGGGATTCCGACGTCAAAAATGCCAAATTTGTTCGTGGACGTCCGTCAAGACGTTGTCTATGCATACGGTTGGCCATCACGGCTTTACTGGGCCATTTGGAAGGTCAAACGAGCCCCGGAGCGAGCATACGCCTCATTTTAACGATTTTCGTGTGCTATTGCACACCATTTTTTGGGAGATCGGGATTCCGACGTCAAAAATGCCAAATTTGTTCGTGGACGTCCGTCAAGACGTTGTCTATGCATATGGTTGGCCATCACGGCTTTTCTGGGCCATTTGGAAGGTCAAACGAGCCCCGGAGCGAGCATACGCCTCATTTTGACGATTTTCGTGTGCTATTGCACACCATTTTTTGGGTGATCGGGATTCCGACGTCAAAAATGCCAAATTTTTTCGTGGACGCCCGTCAAGACGTTGTCTATGCATACGGTTGGCCATCACGGGTTTTCTGGGTCGTTTGGATGGTCAAACGAGCCCCGGAGCGAGCATACGCCTCATTTTGACGATTTACGTGTGCTATTGCACACCATTTTTTGGGTGATCGGGATTCCGACGTCAAAAATGCCAAATTTGTTCGTGGACGTCCGTCAAGACGTTGTCTATGCATACGGTTGGCCATCACGGGTTTTCTGGGCCATTTGGAAGGTCAAACGAGCCCCGGAGCGAGCATACGCCTCATTTTGACGATTTTCGTGTGCTATTGCACACCATTTTTTGGGTGATCAGGATTCCGACGTCAAAAATGCCAAATTTGTTCGTGGACGTCCGTCAAGACGTTGTCTATGCATACGGTTGGCCATCACGGGTTTTCTAGGTCGTTTGGAAGGTCAAACGAGCCCCGAAGCGAGCATACGCCTCATTTTGACGATTTTCGTGTGCTATTCCACACCATTTTTTGGGTGATCGGGATTCCGACGTCAAAAATGCCAAATTTGTTCGTGGACGTCTGTCAAGACGTTGTCTATGCATACGGTTGGCCATCACGGGTTTTCTGGGTCGTTTGGAAGGTCAAACGAGCCCCGGAGCAAGCATACGCCTCATTTTGACGATTTTCGTGTGCTATTACACACCATTTTTTGGGTGATCGGGATTCCGACGTCAAAAATGCCAAATTTGTTCGTGGACGTCCGTCAAGACGTTGTCTATGCATTCGGTTGGCCATCACGGGTTTTCTGGGAGATTTGGAAGGTCAAACGAGCCCCGGAGCGAGCATACGCCTCATTTTGACGATTTTCGTGTGCTATTGCACACCATTTTTGGGTGATCAGGATTCCGACGTCAAAAATGCCAAATTTGTTCGTGGACGTCCGTCAAGACGTTGTCTATGCATACGGTTGGCCATCACGGGTTTTCTGGGTCGTTTGGAAGGTCAAACGAACCCCGGAGCGAGCATACGCCTCATTTTGACGATTTTCGTGTGCTATTGCACACCATTTTTTGGGTGATCGGGATTCCGACGTCAAAAATGCCAAATTTGTTCGTGGACGTCCGTCAAGACGTTGTCTATGCATACGGTTGGCCATCACGGGTTTTCTGGGCCATTTGGAAGGTCAAACGAGCCCCGGAGCGAGCATACGCCTCATTTTGACGATTTTCGTGTGCTATTGCACACCATTTTTTGGGTGATCAGGATTCCGACGTCAAAAATGCCAAATTTGTTCGTGGACGTCCGTCAAGACGTTGTCTATGCATACGGTTGGCCATTACGGGTTTTCTGGGTCGTTTGGAAGGTCAAACGAGCCCCGGAGCGAGCATACGCCTCATTTTGACGATTTTCGTGTGCTATTCCACACCATTTTTTGGGTGATCGGGATTCCGACGTCAAAAATGCCAAATTTGTTCGTGGACGTCCGTCAAGACGTTGTCTATGCATACGGTTGGCCATCACGGGTTTTCTGGGTCGTTTGGAAGGTCAAACGAGCCCCGGAGCAAGCATACGCCTCATTTTGACGATTTTCGTGTGCTATTGCACACCATTTTTTGGGTGATCGGGATTCCGACGTCAAAAATGCCAAATTTGTTCGTGGACGTCCGTCAAGACGTTGTCTATGCATTCGGTTGGCCATCACGGGTTTTCTGGGAGATTTGGAAGGTCAAACGAGCCCCGGAGCGAGCATACGCCTCATTTTGACGATTTTCGTGTGCTATTGCACACCATTTTTGGGTGATCAGGATTCCGACGTCAAAAATGCCAAATTTGTTCGTGGACGTCCGTCAAGACGTTGTCTATGCATACGGTTGGCCATCACGGGTTTTCTGGGTCGTTTGGAAGGTCAAACGAACCCCGGAGCGAGCATACGCCTCATTTTGACGATTTTCGTGTGCTATTGCACACCATTTTTTGGGAGATCGGGATTCCGACGTCAAAAATGCCAAATTTGTTCGTGGACGTCCGTCAAGACGTTGTCTATGCATACGGTTGGCCATCACGGCTTTTCTGGGCCATTTGGAAGGTCAAACGAGCCCCGGAGAGAGCATACGCCTCATTTTGACGATTTTCGTGTGCTATTGCACGCCATTTTTGGGTGATCGGGATTCCGACGTCAAAAATGCCAAATTTGTTCGTGGACGTCCGTCAAGACGTTGTCTATGCATACGGTTGGCCATCACGGCTTTTCTGGGCCATTTGGAAGGTCAAACGAGCCCCGGAGCGAGCATACGCCTCATTTTGACGATTTTCGTGTGCTATTGCACACCATTTTTTGGGAGATCGGGATTCCGACGTCAAAAATGCCAAATTTGTTCGTGGACGTCCGTCAAGACGTTGTCTATGCATACGGTTGGCCATCACGGCTTTTCTGGGCCATTTGGAAGGTCAAACGAGCCCCGGAGCGAGCATACGCCTCATTTTGACGATTTTCGTGTGCTATTGCACACCATTTTTTGGGTGATCGGGATTCCGACGTCAAAAATGCCAAATTTGTTCGTGGACGTCCGTCAAGACGTTGTCTATGCATACGGTTGGCCATCACGGCTTTTCTGGGCCATTTGGAAGGTCAAACGAGCCCCGGAGCGAGCATACGCCTCATTTTGACGATTTTCGTGTGCTATTGCACACCATTTTTTGGGTGATCGGGATTCCAACGTCAAAAATGCCAAATTTGTTCGTGGACGTCCGTCAAGACGTTGTCTATGCATACAGTTGGCCATCACGGCTTTTCTGGGCCATTTGGAAGGTCAAACGAGCCCCGGAGCGAGCATACGCCTCATTTTGACGATTTTCGTGTGCTATTGCACACCATTTTTTGGGTGATCGGGATTCCGACGTCAAAAATGCCAAATTTGTTCGTGGACGTCCGTCAAGATGTTTTCTATGCATACGGTTGGCCATCACGGCTTTTCTGGGCCATTTGGAAGGTCAAACGAGCCCCGGAGCGAGCATACGCCTCATTTTGACGATTTTCGTGTGCTATTGCACACCATTTTTTGGGTGATCGGGATTCCGACGTCAAAAATGCCAAATTTGTTCGTGGACGTCCGTCAAGACGTTGTCTATGCATACGGTTGGCCATCACGGCTTTTCTGGGCCATTTGGAAGGTCAAACGAGCCCCGGAGCGAGCATACGCCTCATTTTGACGATTTTCGTGTGCTATTGCACACCATTTTTTGGGTGATCAGGATTCCGACGTCAAAAATGCCAAATTTGTTCGTGGACGTCCGTCAAGACGTTGTCTATGCATACGGTTGGCCATCACGGCTTTTCTGAGCCATTTGGAAGGTCAAACGAGCCCCGGAGCGAGCATACGCCTCATTTTGACGATTTTCGTGTGCTATTGCACACCATTTTTTGGGTGATCGGGATTCCGACGTCAAAAATGCCAAATTTGTTCGTGGACGTCCGTCAAGACATTGTCTATGCATACGGTTGGCCATCACGGCTTTTCTGGGCCATTTGGAAGGTCAAACGAGCCCCGGAGCGAGCATACGCCTCATTTTGACGATTTTCGTGTGCTATTGCACACCATTTTTTGGGAGATTGGGATTCCGACGTCAAAAATGCCAAATTTTTTCGTGGACGTCCGTCAAGACGTTGTCTATGCATACGGTTAGCCATCACGGCTTTTCTGGGCCATTTGGAAGGTCAAACGAGCCCCGGAGCGAGCATACGCCTCATTTTGACGATTTTCGTGTGCTATTGCACACCATTTTTTGGGAGATTGGGATTCCGACGTCAAAAATGCCAAATTTGTTCGTGGACGTCCGTCAAGACGTTGTCTATGCATACGGTTGGCAATCACGGCTTTTCTGGGCCATTTGGAAGGTCAAACGAGCCCCGGAGCGAGCATACGCCTCATTTTGACGATTTTCGTGTGCTATTGCACACCATTTTTTGGGTGATCGGGATTCCGACGTCAAAAATGCCAAATTTGTTCGTGGACGTCCGTCAAGACGTTGTCTATGCATACGGTTGGCCATCACGGCTTTTCTGGGCCATTTGGAAGGTCAAACGAGCCCCGGAGCGAGCATACGCCTCATTTTGACGATTTTCATGTGCTATTGCACACCATTTTTTGGGTGATCGGGATTCCGACGTCAAAAATGCCAAATTTGTTCGTGGACGTCCGTCAAGACGTTGTCTATGCATACGGTTGGCCATCACGGCTTTACTGGGCCATTTGGAAGGTCAAACGAGCCCCGGAGCGAGCATACGCCTCATTTTGACGATTTTCGTGTGCTATTGCACACCATTTTTTGGGAGATCGGGATTCCGACGTCAAAAATGCCAAATTTGTTCGTGGACGTCCGTCAAGACGTTGTCTATGCATATGGTTGGCCATCACGGCTTTTCTGGGCCATTTGGAAGGTCAAACGAGCCCCGGAGCGAGCATACGCCTCATTTTGACGATTTTCGTGTGCTATTGCACACCATTTTTTGGGTGATCGGGATTCCGACGTCAAAAATGCCAAATTTGTTCGTGGACGCCCGTCAAGACGTTGTCTATGCATACGGTTGGCCATCACGGGTTTTCAGGGTCGTTTGGATGGTCAAACGAGCCCCGGAGCGAGCATACGCCTCATTTTGACGATTTACGTGTGCTATTGCACACCATTTTTTGGGTGATCGGGATTCCGACGTCAAAAATGCCAAATTTGTTCGTGGATGTCCGTCAAGACGTTGTCTATGCATACGGTTGGCCATCACGGCTTTTCTGGGCCATTTGGAAGGTCAAACGAGCCCCGGAGCGAGCATACGCCTCATTTTGACGATTTTCGTGTGCTATTGCACACCATTTTTTGGGAGATTGGGATTCCGACGTCAAAAATGCCAAATTTGTTCGTGGACGTCCGTCAAGACGTTGTCTATGCATACGGTTGGCAATCACGGCTTTTCTGGGCCATTTGGAAGGTCAAACGAGCCCCGGAGCGAGCATACGCCTCATTTTGACGATTTTCGTGTGCTATTGCACACCATTTTTTGGGTGATCGGGATTCCGACGTCAAAAATGCCAAATTTGTTCGTGGACGTCTGTCAAGACGTTGTCTATGCATACGGTTGGCCATCACGGCTTTTCTGGGCCATTTGGAAGGTCAAACGAGCCCCGGAGCGAGCATACGCCTCATTTTGACGATTTTCGTGTGCTATTGCACACCATTTTTTGGGTGATCAGGATTCCGACGTCAAAAATGCCAAATTTGTTCGTGGACGTCCGTCAAGGAGTTGTCTATGCATACGGTTGGCCATCACGGCTTTTCTGAGCCATTTGGAAGGTCAAACGAGCCCCGGAGCGAGCATACGCCTCATTTTGACGATTTTCGTGTGCTATTGCACACCATTTTTTGGGTGATCGGGATTCCGACGTCAAAAATGCCAAATTTGTTCGTGGACGTCCGTCAAGACGTTGTCTATGCATACGGTTGGCCATCACGGCTTTTCTGGGCCATTTGGAAGGTCAAACGAGCCCCGGAGCGAGCATACGCCTCATTTTGACGATTTTCGTGTGCTATTGCACACCATTTTTTGGGAGATTGGGATTCCGACGTCAAAAATGCCAAATTTGTTCGTGGACGTCCGTCAAGACGTTGTCTATGCATACGGTTAGCCATCACGGCTTTTCTGGGCCATTTGGAAGGTCAAACGAGCCCCGGAGCGAGCATACGCCTCATTTTGACGATTTTCGTGTGCTATTGCACACCATTTTTTGGGAGATTGGGATTCCGACGTCAAAAATGCCAAATTTGTTCGTGGACGTCCGTCAAGACGTTGTCTATGCATACGGTTGGCAATCACGGCTTTTCTGGGCCATTTGGAAGGTCAAACGAGCCCCGGAGCGAGCATACGCCTCATTTTGACGATTTTCGTGTGCTATTGCACACCATTTTTTGGGTGATCGGGATTCCGACGTCAAAAATGCCAAATTTGTTCGTGGACGTCCGTCAAGACGTTGTCTATGCATACGGTTGGCCATCACGGCTTTTCTGGGCCATTTGGAAGGTCAAACGAGCCCCGGAGCGAGCATACGCCTCATTTTGACGATTTT